>NC_052064.1:19131675-19431675 GCF_903992535.2 Arvicola amphibius
CCACTCCTGTGTTTATTAATGTATTAATCACAATAGCCAGGACATCGACCAGCCTAGATGTCTACCAACAGATGAATGAATAAAGACAACATGGTAGACACATGGAAATCTATTCAAAATAAAGAAAAATAAAATGATGAGACCTGTAGGAAAGCAAGTAGGAAGGGAAACGACGTCATCGTGCCAAATCGCGCAGACACAGAGACAACGGTCGCGCATTGCCTCTTATCTCTAGACCGCAGAGTTCAGTTCTTACGCATGCACATGTATGTGTGGATGGCTTACGTGCATGGGTTCTAGCTTCATTCCAAGGGCCCTAAGGAAACACTATAACCAAAAGCGACTTAAAGAAAGGTTTACTTGGCTTGTACTTCCAGGCCACAGAGTCACTGAGGGAAGTGAGAACAGGAACTAGGGCAGGAAACAGACAGAAACCATGGAGGAATGCTGCTTGCCGGTTTGCGCTCGGGCTCATGCGTTGCTAGCTTTCCCATACAGGCCAGGGAGTGGTGCTGCCCACAGTAGGCCAGGGCCTTCTTCATTAATTAACAATCTATAAAGCCTCCAATAGACACACCCAATTTGATTTGGGCAACCTGTAAATTAGAGCTCCATTTTTAGTGGACAGTTGACTCTAGGCTACATCAAATTAAGAGCTAAAGCTAATTAGGGCAGTCATGAACCTAAATATGAGACTGTGGTAGGGGAAAAAAGATCTTTAGAATGAAGAAAAATAGAAACAAAGTGATAGCCTGTTACCTGGACACAGATGGGGAGTTGCTAGGGAAGGGGCCGGGAGGAGATGGGCAGGATACCTGCCAGGGAAGTGGAGAAGGAGGGTCACAAAACCTACTGTGCAGAAATGCAGTAACGAAAGTCATTAGTTTGTATGCTAATTAAAAACTATTAAACATATCATTGACTTAAAAAAATACAACTGTGCTCTCCTCTCATTATGGGGTAACGGGAAAGTGAAGAGGGCCCGACCTGCTTGCACACAGCTCCGTCACCCGCCACACCCCTCCCACCAACATCAGCATTTCCTCCTGTGCATCCTTGAAGAACAGCCGAGAAGAAAATCCTGGTTCACATTTCTGCTTAACTCCTCAGGACTGAGCCTGAGGAGACCATTGCTAGGGCCTGGGTGTTGCTTGTCCTCTCCCCAGCACGGGCTGGAATCAGGTTAGCATCATCAATTGCTGGGAAACAGAGCCTTTTAGAAGTGTTGGTAGGTCTGGGTTCACGTTCACAGAAGGAGAGTGTCCTTGCTCCCATTAGTTACTTTCAGGTTGTAAAGCAAGGCCACTGTGCCTTTTACTCCCCCTTCTCTTTCTGTCTTTTGCCAAGAACAGCACGAGAGCCTCACAGAAGCATCTCTTGGACTTCACAGACTCTAGAACTAGAGTCCATAACAAACCTCCTTTTTTTCTAAATGACTTGGTCCCAGTAATTTGGTTATAGCAACAGAAGAAAGAACAACACAGACATCATGATCATTACTGGTAGCGTTATTAATTAGAGGAGGTCTCACTGTGTAAATTATACTGGTCTGGAACAGAGATCCACCTGCCTCTGACTCCTGAGTGTTGGGATTAAAGGCACGTACCTTTTTTTATTGTGTGTTTATTTGGTTTGTTTGAGGTGGGGTCTTGTGGAGGCTAGCCTTCCTAAGAGGGCCCTCTCACGGCATCTCAAGGCAAAGTGTGCCTGGTGGCAGGTGTGCTGCAATCCAAAGCCGGTGACGGCACAGTAGTATTAAAGCAGCGCATGGACTAAGGGAACAAAAGGGTAAGAGGGCACAGCATGTCTAGAAAATCAGGTCAAATAATGATAAAAATGCTGGTTTAACAAGCAGCTCACTTAACATTTTGGGTCACAGAGGGTGATCCCATGGAATGGGATGATCCCATAGAATGGGGTGATCCTGTGGAATGGGGTGATCCCGAGGAATGGGGTGATCCTGTGGAATGGGGTGATCCCGTGGAATGGGGTGATCCCGTGGAATGGGGTGATCCTGTGGAATGGGGTGATTTTGAGGAATGGGGTGATCCATGGAATGGGGTGATCCTGTGGAATGGGTGATCTTGTGGAATGGGGTGACACTGCCATTTGCTCCTGAGATCAGGACAGGAAAGCGGGCCATCAGACAAATCTTTCAAAAGACTCAGCCTCTCAGGGTGGACAGAACTGGTGTGATCATTTTCTTTGTTCCAGCCATGGACTCCGCCATCTTTGTTTCCATCAGAGTCAAGATACGGCATCGTGCCTAGCATAATGGAGCATGCCTCTATCTCAGCACTGGGGAAGCTGAGGCAGGACTACAAGTACCAGGTCAGCCTAGATTATCTAGGGTTCAAACCCAGCCTAAGATTTATATTGTGACTCTGTTTTTAAAAAGAGCTGGGGGTTGTGGGGAGAAGGTGTTTCATAGTCTGAGTGTGTGTGTGTGTGTGTGTGTGTGTGTGTGTGTGTACATGCGTGTGGGCTGGGACAAACCCATGGCCTTGCCTGCACTAACCGTTTGCTCTACAGTTCCACTGCACCCCAGTTTGAATTCCAAACTTTTATTTGAATACTAGCAATAAGGAATATTTTTTCCTTACAATTATGTCATATTTCTTTTGTTATTTATGTCCTTTGCCCAATATTCTGTGTTAGTCATCATCTTACTCATTTCGAAGATGTATTTATATACCATGACCTCTTCATGGCTATGCTTGAAGCAAATATACTTTTGCAGTTGTTGAAGGGCAAAGGTAGCACAATTTTAGTTTAAAGATCTTAATTGGCTTTGGTTTCCATTCCAGAAGCAGGCAATATTTTTTATCTAGAACAATAGGAGAAGTAAGTGTTCCCATGAGCTGAGCCAAGGAGGTTAGCTTTAAAGACAGAGAAGGACTGCAGAAAGCAGAGTCAAGCAACAGACTGGATCAGTCACTAAAGAGTTACCCTTCCCGTAAGATGGAAACAGGCAGGCAGACCAACAGGAAGGTGAATGACCATTTAACACCAGGTCACTTCAGGCAGCTTCCTATGTCAGAGGACAATCATCATCCCACCCTTGGAAATAGGTCAGCTTTGGAAATTTGAATCCTAAGGTTCCAGTCTCAATCTCTTGGGTCAGCTAAGCAGCTGCATTTCAGATGAGTGGTCAGAACTTTCTTTTGTTTGCTTTTTGTTTTGAACGGCATCTTTCTATGTAATCTAGACTAAGCTCCTTTCTCCACCTACCTCCCAAGAACTGGAATTACAGGCATAAACTGCATTACTTAGCCCAGCAATTAGAACATTAGTGGACACGACTTGGTCTGGAGTTTTTCTTTGGTCTCATGGAGGGTAGGATCTAGTCCAAAGCAATGGTCTTCTGTAATTTCCTTAAACACAATACTAATAACATTATTTTTCTGTGTGTGTGTGTGTGCACACACATGTGTGTATTTGTGCATGTTACTGTGTATGTGTGTGCATGTACTTGTGTGCAAATGTGTTCATGTTCATATGTGTGTATGTATGTGCATGCATGTGTTTGTGCATGTCAGTGCATGGGTGGGAGTGTATGCATGTTCATGTGTGTGTGTTTGTGCATGTCAGTGCATGTATGGGAGTGGAAGCATGTTATGCATGTTCATGTATGTATGTATGTGTGTGTTTGTGCATGTCAGTGCATGTGTGGGGTGTATGCAAGTCCATGTGTGTGTGTATCTATATGTGTGTGTATGTGTAGGACAGAGATTTACCTCAGATGTCTCCCTTTCTTGTTTACCACTTTGACTGTGGAGTCAAGGTCTCTCACTGAACCCAGCTGACTTACTGACTAGACTGGCTAATGAGTTCTGGGAATCCTCCTGCTTCCTTGTTCTAGCATAGATACGTCACTATTCCTGTTTTGCTGCAAATCTGAACCCAGGTCCTCATGCTCGTTTGGTAGGCAATTTACTCAACGACTCATCTCCCTGTCCCCACTATTGGTTTTAACGTACAGACTGTTTTATGTCTTATTATAAAACTGTCAGAGGATTGCCAGCTTCTAACAGAAAACTGAGCAGCTGGTTGGGTGCCCCGGGCAGGCTAAGACAGCGTTGGAGGCTCTGTGCTGCTCTGCTTGTACCCTGGGCTTGAAAGACCCCCAGAAGCACCTCACAGGCTCAGAAACCAGTAGTGCCGGTTCGAGTAGAGCCTTGTTGGGATTCTGCTGCTGAACAGCATCAGGCTTTGTACTGTAGCGTGCATGCCTGGTGCCAGCCGCACCTTGCTTTGAGAAGCCACAAAAGGTCCCTTTTGGGAAGGCAGAACGGCAGCTGAGACAGCCCGGAAACAAGGCAGCCTATCCAGAAGCCCTAACCAGGGCTGTTGTTGGAGTCTGTGTACCTCTGCCTGACTCCATGACTGACTGGCTATACGTTCAGGTCCTCAGAGATGCTCTTGGGAATCCCTGATGGCAGAAAAAAACAGGGTGCAGATAAAGGGCAGTTTTCAGACTCAGGATCCCCAGGCTCAGCTTGCATGAGGTTCTTGTTTGAAGCAGGAAGACATGGATCCCATTTCAGATGCTATCAAAAGAATCCCACCATACCCTTCTCCTGGTGAGCCAGCAGGACATCTCATTGGCTCATTTAAAACTCACGAACTGAGCATGTACCCTCTATAATTTGTAATCCTGCTGCTGAGGTCACTGAGGTTTTATGAGGGAAAGTAGTTTGAAGACACATTAGGAAGAATCATGAGCCAAAGATGTCCCAGAGGAGTGTGTGTAGTCGTCTGAAGGAAGACTCACGAGTGCTTTTCTCTCTGAAGATGGACGTGCATCTCACATGGTCTTGCAACATGCCTGCCATATCCTGAGCAAGCAACCTATACTGTCCAGCAAGAGAAAACACCTGGATGGAGTTTCTGGAAGGGACCCTCATGCTGGTCACTGGCTCTGGGCTGTTGTCCCCTCAGTAGCTTGAGGGTTGGGATCACACCATCAACCCCCTTTCCTCTTTCCCTGTGGTTACCATAAATGCACGGCTCAGGGCAGGCTTTTGGGTGATTTCCTGGCGTAGGGTGTAACATGGCCTTATCAAGTTGTTTCTACAAGGTTAACTGGTCCAATGGAGATTTTAGCAACTAGTAAGCTGGATTATCATCATAAAAACAATGTGAAGTGCAAATGTTGTTTATAGTGGAAACTTTAACTAGTTTTAAAAAATAGAAAAAAATCATTTTAGCTATCATTTTGCATGATTGCATAATGACTTTTTTTTTACAAATATGTGTTGTACATGAAATGTCTTCTCCATACTTCCCAACTTTCCCCCTTTCGTATTAGTTCCCTTGGTTCTTTAAGATAATTTCATGTTTACTTTTATGGGCCTTATATATGTACAGAAATACAAATACATATGCACACACATGCATGTGATGTTTACGTTTCTATAATCTAGGAACCAGAAGTGAGAGAAGACATGGCATTTGTCTTTCTGAGAGTGGCATAATTCATTTAATATGATGTATTGATCAATACTTGTATGCATTCTCTAGCGAATCACATGACCTCATTCTTTACCGCTGAAAACATCACATGTGCATACAACCACATTTTCTTTACCTAGTCATCTGTTGTTGGACACCCAGGTGGATTCCGTTATAAACACTGCAGTAATAACACATTGATATATTGACTTGGCATCCGTTAGGATAAATACCCAAGTGTGGTACAGCTAGACCTTGTGCAATGTTTATTTTTGCTTTGCTGAGGAACCTCCACACTGAACGTCATAGTGTGTAGTCTAGTTTCCATTTTCATTAGCACATAAAGGCTTCCTTCAGTCTATTATTTTGAGTTCCACCTTGTTGGTGAGCGACCAGCTTAGCGGTTGGCTGTGTCCCTGGGTTCACATTCTGTTTTCTACCGCTGTGACCTTGAGTATGCCACTTAGGTTGCCTGTGGGTTAATTTCCCTACCTGGGAAGTGAAGGCATAGAAGCATGGTGCAAAATCACTCTGAGAAGGAGCAGATGAGAGAAGAGGAGACCATGCTCCTATTGGTACTATTGCTATTAGCCCAAGTGGCTGTCCAGCAGCAAGCAAGCCTCATGCTCCAGTCCCGGAACTCCTAGAGGGAGGGACCTCCTTCTTCAACTACCTCACTGCTTAGAGAGGAAAATAGAAAAATTCTTTGTTTCCTTGTTTGCTTGTTTATTTATTTATGGCTACTGGGTTTTGAACCTTGGACAAGCTAAGCAAGCTATTTATTCTTAAAAAGATAAGGAATTGGGAAAACAAAGTTTTGGATGACTCCACAACTTCCTCTTCCCACTGGAAAGTTCTTGAGGCAAAGATCTATTTCTTTGGCCCACGCTTTGGGACCTTTGCAATCCCCAAAGTAGCAATATCCCTCGGGGTCACCCACCACCCCGACTCTCACAGTCTTCCTCCCCCTCTTCAGTGTGGACCCTTGAGCTTTGGAGGAGCAAAGACAGCCCGGATAGGGCTGAGTAATACGTCATCCAGGTGTGTGTCTCTGTATTCATCCCCATCTACAAGAAGAAGCTTCTCTGGTTAGGCTTGACATTTGGCAATAGCCTGCAAAGTCTGGGGGCTATGGGAACCCTCTGGCAAATGCTTCAAAAAGACGGAACTTGTTCTTGGATTTATTACATAGCACGTGATGTCTAGTCAGGATATTGTTTCCCCATTATGTGCTAATGGTAACAGTATTTAAATTTCTTTTTTAAAAATATGTGTATATTTTAGGAAGCTTCTACAGCATTGAGTTTTCATATAGCTTTTCAAAAGGCCTTGACTTTTCCTTTCCAAGGTGAACAGTGTGAAATCCAGGGATTCCAACATGGGATGCGCACCTTAGAGCACCTCCCTTCAACAGAGCTGTCTGGGGATACAGAATGGCCCTGTAACCGGTGCTGAACATGCAGCAGCCATCAGCCACATGAGGCATTTGAGCACCGGAACTATAGCTACAGTGCCTGAGGGGTGGGTTATTTCACTGTAAATTTAGCCAGTAAATTTTAAATAGCCACAGGCACTTCACGACTGCCATACAGGTCTACTTCAAGAGAATAATATCAAAACTCACTGCCAAGACTTTCTTACAAGGTGATTCAATGAAGGATCACCAGTCTAAGATGAGAAAGAATGAGGCTAAAGCTGAGGCACGCGCTCATCTCAGTCCTCAGAAGAGAGGGTATAGACAGCCAAGGGATGGGCAGAGACAGGAGATCTCCAAAGTGGAGGGTGGCAGGCAGTGACAGGCAATTTCAGTGCCAACTGACCAGATTAAGGGATATTCAGAAATTTTGCAGGGCATCATTTGGGGAGTGTGTTTATCCACAGGAGATCAGGTGTAGTGGGGTCAGTTTGCATGCGTGTGTGTGTGTGTGTGTGTGTGTGTGTGTATGTGTGTGTGTGTGTGTGTGTATGTGTGTGTGTGTGTGTGTGTGTGTATGTGTGTGAACTCTACAGTAAGCTAGGAAGGGGGATGGAAAAATATGAATGCATCACTCCCTCTCCCGACACCCCTTTTCTCTGGTTCTTAGACATCAGAATACTAGACTCCTGGTCTTGGATCCATACTAGTAGCTTCCTTGGATCTCAGGCCTTTGGCTTCAGACTTGATTTTTCCTGGGTCAGAGGTCTTTGGTCTTGAGCTCAAATCTGCATCTTATCAGATTCTTGTCATAGTGATGACATTTCAGTAGACACTGGTCTGGGTGCTTAGCTCTGACCTAAGATACTCAAGGCAAAGCAGAAACATTGGTGTGAGGTATTTGCCTTCAAAATATGTATCATATTGAAAGGTCTTGTAAAGGAAGTCAGGTCTTAAGAAAAGGAAAAAAATGGCTCCCTATAGAGCCAACATTATGTAACTGAGCAATTAGCAATCGGGATGCCATATTCTCAGTGCAGGGCTGAGCTCTGCAGCAAATGTAAAAACAGCATGAGAGTTGCGTATGCTTAAATCAGGAAATAGAATTTTAACCAAGACATTCGGGTTAGACAGAGAACAATGACAGAGAAAAAGTCTTCAAATGGAGAAGTCAGGAAAGCAGTTAGCTTGCTACCTGGGACACAGAGCACAGGAAATCCACTGCAAATGTAGGTTCTGCTAACATCCTCATGCTGGAGTACTGGATTTTAATTTACTCAAGGTCCCCTTCTTAAGGTCTAGTTCTGTGTAGCATTTTACAAACCATGAGCAGAACATCCATTTCAGGGAGTTGGATCTCTGAGCATTAGTGAGCTCTTCTGCTCATCCTGGCAAATAGGCCTTTCATAACTCAGTGGTTTTTCTGGGCTGGGCTGTATCCACCTGGTGTCCCAGGGATATACTTTTTAAGAATTAACATGTACAGAGAGTGAAATTATCTACCGCACCATTGAATTTTAACATGTGCAACCATAGGTCAGAGTGACAGCAACTGGCCTTGAGAGGACCATTTGTAGATTAGGAGAGGGCTCCTCAATGGAGCAAATCACTGAGAAGGGAAGTAGAGGCAAAGACTGGAAAGAAGATCAAAGCACAGGGCAAAACATAAAAGTAAAACAGCTACTTACAAAGCTTACTGAAAGCACCCCAAAGATGAAGATTGAGGAATAAAGAGCTTGCCATGCAAGCATGAAGAACTTATCCCATCACTCTAATAAGGAGTTTGGCATGACGTGCCATGTGTCTGTAATCCCAGCATGGAGGAGGCAGGTTAGGATGCTCCCAGGGACTTGCTGTCTGGCCAGACTACTGAATCAGTGAGCTCCAGGTTCACTGAGAGACCCTGTCTCAAAAGTAAGGTGCAAGGAAATAAAAAAGTCATCCAGCACTGCCCCCTGACCCATACACCTACACCTACACACCCACACCCCCCACACCACCCTCCATCCCCAAAATACCACAACAACAACAATGAAAAAGGGAAATAGAGGGATGCTATGGAATAGTCCTTTACATTGTGTGACGAAGCATCATTGTGATTGGTTTAATAAAGCTCTGCTAAGATATAGTGATACTTTATTTATGCTTTAATAAATAAAGCTTTCCTGAAGATCAGAAGGTAAAAACCTCTAGAGGCCTGGTGGTCGTGTCACACACCTTTAATCCCAGGATTTGGGAGACAGAGCCAGAAGGATCTCTTTGAGTTCAAGGCCACCATAGGCTACATAAGATCAATGCAGAAACAGGTCCAGGTAGTGGTGGCTCACACCTTTAATCTTGTACTAGGGAGTCACATGCCTTTAATCCCAGCAATGAATGGGGAATATAAGACAGGAGGACACAAAGGCTCAGGGCTCAGTCTGCAGTCACCCAGCCTTGGTAGAGGTAAGACTTTTCTAGTGGCTTGGTTGTTTTGCTTTTCTGATCTTCAGCTTGAACCCCAATATCTGTCTCAGTGTTTTATTATTCATGCCACATTTGGCACCCAACATGGGGCTCAAACCCATGACCCCGAGATTAAGAGTCTTATGCTCTACTGACTGAGCTAGATGGGCTAACAATGTAGTGGGATAATGCTCTTGTACACTGTAAAGATTTGTCACTCATATTAGTTTAATAAAACACTGTTTGGTCAGTAGCCAGGAAAGAAGTATAGGTGGGGTGACCACATTAAGCGAATTCTTAGATGAGGAAAGTCAGAGAGTCAGTCACCAGCCAGATGCAGAGGAAGCAAGATGAGAATGCCTTACTGAGAAAAGGTACCAAGCCATGTGGATAAACATAGATAATTTAAGTTATAAGAGCTAGTTAATAATAAGCTTGAGCTAACAGGCCATACAGTTTATAATTAATATAAACCTTTGTGTGTTTCTTTGGGACTGAGCAGCTGTGGGACTGGGTGGGGCAGAAACTCCTGTCTATACTAATAGTTGGGCAGGAAGAGGTTAGGAGACTTGTGGGGACAGAGAGAATTTAGGAAGAAAAAGAGAGGCAGAGAAGCAAGCCAGACTCAGGAAGCAGCATGAGCAGTACAGAGAGATGAGGTAATGAGCCACTCGGCAGAACATAGATTAAAATAAATGGATTAATTAAAGCTATAAGAGCTAGTGGGATAAGCCTAAGCTAAGGTCAGACTTTCATAATTAATAATACGTCTTCATGTCATTATTTGGGAACTGGTGGTACAGAGATAGACTTGCTACAGAGTGACATTCTCAGTCTTAAAAGACAGAGAGTGCCATGATGGTGCATGCCTGTAATCACAGCACTTAGGAGCCTGAAGAATGAAAATCATGAATTTGAGGCCATATGGGCTACATAATGAGAATATGCATTAAGCCATCCTCCCCCATGTAGAAAATGACTTCATAGGAATAGAAAGGACCCAGCATGTTTCATACCATGTGGGAGCAGAAAGGGCTGAAGCTAGGTCTGAAAACAGTCAGTCTTCCTTCCCCTTTGTTTTTTGAAACAATTACATATCAAGTACCTCATCTACACATCCAACCATAAAACATTAAATTCTTTGAATTCTGTGTACATATATTGTGTTAGCATTTAGAAGTGGGGAAAATTTGGGGCTGCAAACCTTTCCCTCTGGAGGGGCCACCTTATATACACCTCTGTTGAAAATTTGCAGTTGTTTTTACTTAGGGACTTGTCAGAGATGAGATAATAAAGATGAATGTGATCACATGACCCACGTAGCTAACTATGGTCTAATTTGTCTATTAATTTCTACCTGGATCCTCATTAAGGCTGAGAAAGCTATGAAGTTGCTCCCAGGAATGTTCACAGTGATTTATTGTTTGTATGAAACAATGGAAATTGAGAATTAAATAGATTTGTGGGAACAATTTTTTTTAACTAGCTTAGAACCAGTGAAAACTGGAGTATAAACCTTGGAGCTTTAAGCTCTTACATCAGTGGGTTCTTTGTTTTTTAATTGTTTCCCTGAGGGCAGACATTTCAATTGTCTAGTGGTGCTAGCTTATCACACAGGCTGAACTGTAGACTAGGTTAGCCTGCTAAGAGTGGTCACGGCTCCAGACGACCTTTCAAGTTGCAAGCAAGGAAGCAGACGTGGAAAAATAGACCTTTCTTCCAGGAACTGGTAAGCGGAAGCTTTCACCAGGCTCTGATCTGGACAAAATGCTGTAGCTCACAGCCTCTCTAGTCAAAGAGACTTGCCTATAGTGATAGATTTAACTAAGTATAAGCCAATTACTTTTGAGAAAACTATACATCTCCCAAGGCAATTCCGCTTTCAAGCCAACATGCACCTAAATGACTGATGTGAGAAACGTGCCCCTGGATGGATATTTCTGGCTCTCTGAGCCACAGTAGTGCAAGCTCTATGCTGGATACGTAGTGTTACTTCTGGATGGGCCACGACCCCCCACCTTCCCACCAGACACACTTTGTCAATGTGCTCTCCTTTCAGCTCAGTATTCTTCTTAATTTCTAATCACCTATCAATCACCCACCCTCCCTGAGGGCTCTGAGAGTCAAATATCTGTTGCATAAATTTTACATTACCAAGACTTTTGGATTACCAGGTCTAACTATGTGAAAACATGCTCATCTCTAAAATGATTACAGATGCATAATAAATATTAGAACATCAATGAGATGAAATGATTGAATCTGTATTTAAAGGATAGCAGTGTTTAAAATTACTTGCCTGATGTCAGTCTCAGCTAATTGCACTGGAAATATGTCTGGCTACTTCTTGTTAATTGCCACTTACAACCCGAGGGGATAAAGGTCTAGCAATTTGCAGTTAGTTGGTTACCTAATGCCTAATGTCAATCTGACCCTTAAAACAGTATCCACGATTTTTATCTAGGCTGTCAGCTTTACGGACTTCTATGTAGCAGGTCATTCTAGACCCTAGGAGAAGGAGGATGTGGACATCAATCTTCATGGGTGACATAGACAGAGAATGAACAAAGATGCAGAAGAGACCATGCCAATATCTGTGTGTGTGGTGATGAGTGTCCCTTAACTCAGATAACACTTTTTTGGGGCTTCCTTTGAATGACACTGCCTGGTCACATTCCTAAAAGACATGCGTGCCAGGTCATCTATCCATTAGTGGAATTCTAGAAGTTTCTCGTTATCCTTCCTATATTCAGCTTCCTCTTCTAGTTTAAGCTCTACCTACTAGACCTGATTTCATGAAAAGAATTTGTTTTAATTTAAAAATGTTATCTGGGGGAATTTCACATGAGTACCATATTCACATAATGTCCATGCTTCTCTCTATCATGTCAAATGCATCCCATGTCTCCCTTCTCAATATCATGGCTTCCTTAATTATTATTACACACACACACACACACACACACACACACACACACACACACACACCCTCCTGGGGCCAGTTAGCACTGCTTATGAAGAACTTTTACTCAATTCGTTCATACTTGTCTCCTCTGTGAAAACAGCGTTTGACACAGAATGCGTTCTCAATAAACATTTACTGAGTGAATCCATTGAAAAACTTTCACACACACAGACAGACTGCTCTAGTGGATTTGCTGGATCATCCAAAAGCAATTTCAGAAGCCAATCAATATGGACATGTGATGGGCATCTGTGATCGTTTCCCTGTACTTTCTAGGCTCACTGTCCTGGTTTGGAAGGTGGATAGGAAAGTCTCCTTGATGGACAGCCTCAGACTGAGCCCAATGGAAACAAAGGCCCACAAAGGACAAGTGGATTCTTTAAAGTCAAACCAGCCAATGGAAAGGGGAAAAGGTTGGCTGTGCTGGAAAATGACTGAAAACTGAACAATCTAAAAATTCAGTAACCAATGCCAACTCACTTTCCTGAATTCTCCTTCAGTAAGACACTTTGAAGTGCCTTACTGCTTGGCTACCATTTCGGTTGGCAACACGAGGCCAATTGCAATGTCAATTGCTTCTTCTTGGAGAAATCACACCTCTAATCTTTTCTCTTTGAAGAGAACTGCAGAGAAGATCCTCTCCCCATGTGCTGCAGCTGTTTACAGAGGCACCATTTCCTACAGATCCCCTGTACCCTACTTGTCTGACATCCACTTATTGTTTTATTGTTTTTATTGAGCTGTATATTTTTCTCTTCTTCCCCTTCCTCTCCCCTTCCCTTCTTCCCTCTCTCATGGTCCCCATGCTTCCAATTTACACAAGAGATCTTGTCTTTTTATACTTCCCATGTAGACTAGATCTATGTATATCTGTCCTCATTGTTGTCTAGGTTCTCTGACGTTGTGATTTGAAAGCTGGTTTTCTTTGCTTTATGTTTAAAAACCACTTATGACTGAGTACATATTACATTTGTCTTTCTGGGTCTAGGTTACCTCACTCAATATGATGTTTTCTAGATCCATCCATTTGCCTGCAAATTTCAAGATGTCTATTTTATTTTACTGTGTAATAATCCACTGTGAAAATGTACCACATTTTCCTTATCCATTCTGTATTCGAGCAGCATTTAGGTTGTTTCCAGGTTCTGGCTATGACAAACAATGCTATTATGAACATAATTGAGCACATGTCCTCATGGTATGATTGAGTATCCTTTGGGTATATACCAAAAGTGTTATTGCTGGGTCTTGAAGTAGGTTGTCTCCTAATTTTCTAAGAAATTGTTATACTGACATACAAAGGGGCTGTACCAGTTTTCATTCCCACCAGCAATGCAAAAGTGTTCCCTTTACCCCACATCCTCTCCAGAATAAGCTGTCATCAGTGTTTTTGATCTTGGCTGTTCTGACAGGCATAAGATGGAATCTCAGAGTTGTTTTGATTTGCATTTCTCTGATGGCTAAAGATGTTGAAGTTTTCCTTAAGTGTCTTTTAGCCATTTAAGATTCATTTGTTGAGAGTTCTCTGTTTAGGTCTGTATTCCATTTTTATTGGATTATTTATTTTTTTGATGACCAATTTCTTGAGTTCTCTGTATATTTTGGAGATCAGCTCTTTGTCTGATGTGTGGATGGTGAAGATCTTTTCCCATTCTGTAGGCTGCCATTTTGTCTTGTTGACCATGTCCTTTGCTTTACAGAAGCATCTCAGTTTCAGGAGGTGCCATTTATTGTTTCTCTCAGTGTCTGTCCTACTGGGATTATATTTAGGAAGTGGTCTCCGGTGCCAAAGCATTCAAGTGTACTTCTTACTTTGTATCCTATGAGGTTCAGTGTGGTTGGCTTTACGTTGAGGTCTTTGATACATTTGGACTTAAGTTTTGTGCATGGTGATATATATGGATCTATTTTCATTCTTCTGGTGTCTTCTTCAATGTTTTTCTTCAAAGATTTAAAGTTTTTTGTTATACAGGCCTTCCACTTTCTTGGTTAGAGTTACTCTGAGATTTCTATGTTATTTGTGGCTATTGTGAAGGGTGTTGTTTCCCTGATTTCCTTCCCAGCTCATTTATTATCTGCATACACTTACTTATAAGGCCAGCTGGTAAGTAGATTTCTGCATCCTCCATTCGAATGCATCACTCACTCACAGTTCAATCACCCATGGGACAGCATTGTGGGCGGGGCCTACGAAGTGGGGATTAAGTTTCTAGCCCAGGCCTCAAGACCAAATACCATCATCCTGGTGCTGTAAAGTTGAGCATGGTTCCTGATACCATTTTGCTGTCTGTCCTTCTGTCTTCAGCTGTGGGAAGGCCTTCACCATGTGCCAGTATGGCCCATGCTCTTGGATGCTTCTCTTTCAGAAACTGGGAAAGAACTGTCTGTGGCTTCTGAATTATCCCATCTATGTTCTTCTGGCTGATACAGATAAGGTCCTGATGAATACATCCTTCCCCTCTTCCCAACTTTAAACCTAAGACATTGAGCTAAAGCTCGCCAATAACTCTTGATGATTTTTCCCAATGGAAAACCTTATAGATCCCAGAATTTCACAGTGTAAAGAGGCTCCTGTATTTCAGATGGTACCCACGTGTATTCCACACATTTGCTCTTAGCTGAAGTGCAAAGATTGCAGCTCACTCTGCCTCAAAACGCCTGGGTTTAACCTGCGATTTCTTACCATTCTGTTCTCCAGGAATCAATTTGCTTTGATGCCTAGCTTTCTACATCAAAGGGAACAGAACCTAATTTCAAGATGAAGGAAAGAACGAAGGGATGGGTGGTCCTTGAGAGCAAAGCAGCACACAACTAGCTTGATCTCACGAAATAGAACCATTTGGAGAGAAGTAAGCTAACTCAATGTTTTAAACCATCATTTCTCGCACTTTCTCCCCTCTTTCCATTCCTTTTTCTGTGACTGTTCTTAGACTGTCTCACTCCACGGTCCTTCCCCTGTCCTCCTTTCCTTTATGGCAGACACAGTAGTACAGTCCCTCAATCCATCTTGGTTCCCAAGAAGAAGAATGTCTGGTGTCAATATGCACAGCTTTCTGCTCTGCTACTATCCTTTCCTCTATGAGTCATATCTTCACTGCCATCTGGATGTCCCCTGGGTTCCATAGGCATCCTTCTGGGACAATCAGCTCTGACAGCAGGAGTATATCTGACTGGTCACTTCATCAAAATCTCCCATCCCCCATGGGGTGTAAATCCTCAGAGGCAGATGATTTTATTGAGAACTGTAATTGCTGATCACCATTAACCCAGCAATTCATTCACCAAATTTCTTTGTTTCAATCTTAAGTTTGAGCTGAACAATGCTTATTTGGCCTTTGCCACATTATTTTAAGGAGTTAAGTGGCCCCAATTTTCTATTCCAACTGGAAACTGAAGGACTAAGAGAAATGGAATCTGAGGCACATAACAAGAAAAGATTTTTGAAAAGAGATTTTTTTCTTAATATATTATTCATTAATACATGTATTCATAGGAAGAATATATTTATAAGGATTTTGAATATTCAAGAATCTATTAACAAACATGTTCTTCATGCATATATTTATAAGAGGTTTTAAGAGAAATAGATTTATAAGAGTATATTCATGAAGAACATATTCTTACACTATTAAGAATATATTCATAGGAGCATTTCACATGCAAAATAATATTTGTCAGTTCCCTCTAGGAGCTGCATCAACAAATAAAAAATTTCCTAAGTAGATATAAAACAAAAAAGGCAAACGAACGAATGTGAAAAATTGTTTGTTGGCTGGAAGGTTAAGATACAATTTGAGAACAAGCAAATGTTTCAAGGTGTAGAACCCCATTCAAACCCATCCATAGTCCAACTGCTCTTACTGTACTTTAGTGACCCTAATTCTGACTTAGAAGATTGGGGGGAATTCTAGACAAGGCTGAGTTGTCTTAGAAATCCCAGGATGCTTGAAAGTCATCATTTAGCAAGAGAGGGACAGCAATCCTTGGAGACCCACACTATCATGGAGTCCATCTCTGAGCCTGTCATTCTGGGAGAATCTTTTAATGCTGTGGGTCATATGAGGTTAGGTATTAATCCATGGGTCATATAAGGTCAGGTATCTAAACCAAGAAGGGAGGTGTGTAGAAATTTTTAAGGATAGATTTATTTTTTTCATGTCCTAGTGTTGTTGTCAGTGAGAAATTTATTTTTCCAAAATTTATCTGAAACTATAGCCCCTCTGGAGTACTATGTGAGAA
Organism: Arvicola amphibius; assembly: GCF_903992535.2. Taxonomy (NCBI): domain Eukaryota; kingdom Metazoa; phylum Chordata; class Mammalia; order Rodentia; family Cricetidae; genus Arvicola; species Arvicola amphibius. The sequence continues at coordinate 19,148,193 of NC_052064.1, forward strand.
GTTCTCAGCTCCCTTAGGATTCTGGCTAATGATCTAATTCCTGGCATCATGATGTGGACTTGGGCTAGGCTGTACAAATCCTGTGGGGGGGGGGACTCTTTCTAATAACAGATTTTTTTGTTTCTTGGAGTCCCATTGACAGTCTGGCTGTTGTCTTGCTGACTGCTGACTCAAAGGCAGACCCTCAGTGAGAATTCAGAGGAGAGACTGTAGCTAATTGTCCCCATGCCTGTGGTTTTCTGAATCCCGTGTCACACCTGACACCTTGCCGGGAATCCTCTTGGTAAGGTAAAACATTTCTGCTTTTAATATTACAGGCCATTCTGGAGGCGGAATGTGGGGATGTGGGCATGGAGGAAAACCTGTCTTGAAGGGAAGCAACTTCCAGTCTTCAGCAGTTACATTTATTCACAGAAAATGCGAATAAATAGCTGTCGTCTTTCAGACACACGTGCTGCTTTCAGATACCAACATCTTATTTGTGCGGTTGGTATTGCTTACATCTATACACACACACATACATATACTCTCCAAACCAAAATAAAAAACAAATTCCCCATGTAGGCACCATTTTCCACATCACGGAGTTTTGTACCCATCCAGATGGTTGGAAAGCTGGGTTGATGTTTATCTTGCTTCATTCATCGACAGCATGTAGCTGTACGGCACTATGAGCCAGGTATTACATTCAGCAGAGGGAGCCAGCAATAAACATGGCTGTCAAAGGCTGTCTCCACCTCTTCTAGGGAGGTGGGAAGAGTGAAAGATGTAGCAATGCCACTGAAGAGTGACATATGTTAGAAAAGGAGCTATTGGTTGCTGTGGCTTCGCCTACAGTGCAGGTGTCAAGGAAAAACTACGAAGATGCTGAGCTCAGCTGTGAAGCAAGACGCACAATGGTGGGGATGCCCACCAATAAGGGCACGGTGAACTGTGAAAACCAGCATAAGACATCAAAGGAAGAGGAGAGAAGGGTAAACAGGGCTGGATTATAGAGTACCTGGAGAATGCTGGACCGGCAGAGAGTAGCAGGTGAGAACTGGCTGTGTGCATCTCCTTCTAGCCCCGTGCTAGGAGAATTTACACTATAGATGTAGGCATACTCACTTCATGGCTTGGTTCACTACTTTAATGGTGGCATTTTCTCAGGTGGAGAGATACAAGTTTCTTTTGTTGGTATGCTGAAATTGGGGATATAAATAAAAATATATCTATCTATACCTGATCACAATGGTTTCCAGAACACATGTTCAGCCCCAACTCTGCGTGGTGTCATTGGTTCTATTCTGGGCACAACTGCTGAACTATCCTGTAGTAAGTGCCTGAGCCATAAGTCTCAGGTCTTCTATAAAATGAGCAATTTAGAGGCTGTATTAAATAAAAAAGCTTTCCAACTTAGTCTCTCACACTGTTAATATCTTAACTGTCCCCCTAAGAGAACACAGCAGTCAAAACCAGCAAGTTTCTTTGCTGGTGAATGCACACAATGACCTCTATTCTTCCATGGCTGAGAAAAAACAGACCCCCTGACTGTAAGGCAGGTACAGGTTATGACCACACATCCGGTAAGACAAGGAGAGGCTACATTTTACATGTTTATTAGCATTCAAAATATATTAAAACTTTAACAGTAGAAGTAGGAATTTATATTGCATATGGAAAGCTACAAAAAAGGGAGAAACAAAACATCACAGAAACAAATTTACATCACCTAATAGTATATTAAATTTATGTTTAGGTAAGCATTTAAAGAATGCAATATATATGGTTTCAAGTTCTTTTCTTCTTAAGTTAGAGAAATGCGCTAAGCAGAATCGACTTTGTTAGACTGAGGATGTTACTGATGTAGCAGAAGGATATTGTCAGGTCTGCTTCTTTCTCAAGGCTTCCCCATTGGTTCCTGCCTCTAAAGGATGAGTCTTGGCTTTAGGAGGGCAGTTGGAGTTGCTGTTATGTGATAGAGCGGAAACCGTTGTAGACCTGGGTTCCCCTTTTTGATACCTATGAAGCGGTCTGCCCACAACTCCAATCTCAGACACACTGACCTCTAAAACATCACTGAAGCCTAAGATCCTGAGCCCCTCTCTGGAGGTCTCCTGTTCTGAAGCACTTCTTCAACATCAACAGATGAGGAAGAGTCCATTCTGAAGCTTGTTTCGTCAGAGTGGGAACAGGAGCGATACCATGCAGGCGGGTCTTTGGCCAGTGCCACTGTGAGAACCAGCTCCCGAGGCAGCCCTGGTGGCAGGTGCTCGGAGGGCCTCATCTGGTTCCTGGAACGTCCTACTACTCTTCAGTTCCTTCTAGGCACACTTCCTCAAGTGGGCTCCAGGGCACCTTGGAGTCGTAACGAAGGAACAGTAAAAAAATAAATAAATAAATAAAACCGAGGATCATGAAGACAATGTACTTATTAGCACTTTGAAAAGATCCATCCTTTCCTGAGCTAAGGGCCCAGAAACCTCAGGAGTCTTTTTGAAAGCACCAGGCTGCCATCTCTTAGACTCATTGCATCCAGATAATGGACGTGAGCTGTGCTCAGATGTGCTTCTGGTGAACACATTGATGATTAATTAATGAAATTATTTTCTGGCATTTTACCACTTGAGACACTTGACACTTGCAGAATGGAATTTTGTTTTTAATCGAGGGGGAGAGGACAGACACATGGACAGCGTCTCCAGTCTGTTTGCTGCAGGAAAGATGCCATCAAAACCCACACTCGGGCCTAACTAAGCATCTGAGTCATGGGCCTTTCATTGTTTATCAAATCTGCCACACACCTAACCAGACACTTTAAAGGGTCCCAGTGAAATATGAGTATGGCCATGGGGACATTAAATTCAAATGGATGGCTGCCAAGCTCGTTCCTAAAGGCACAAGTCCTTTAGAAACAGTGTGGGTGGCTGTTCAGGAGCACGTTTGTCTCCTGGTTTCTTGGCCCGAGGCACCACCATCTTCAGTGACGTCCCGGGAGTTCCTGAACATCAGGATAGAATTAGAAATCTTCAGTGCTGGCCCCAGCTTGATCTTCATCACTTTGACGAGGTCTGCGGGGGTCAGAAGCAGGAAGGCTTTGGAATCTACCCGCTGTCAATAAATAAACAATCACAGAAATAATCATTCCACAGTGGGGGCTGTTTACCCACCAGCAGCAGCAGCTCCGGGGTACGGAGTGTGACACTGAGTCCGGGTGGCCTTGCTAGAGGGAGGTGTCCCCTCCCTTTTTGACTCAAGTCAGATCAACTCCATTGTGTTCACAGAATAAAGGCAGTCAAATTAAATTAGAAGGTTCTCAGTTTGTGAAACTCAACGCTTTAATTTGCCCAAGCACAGACTTCTATTGTTTGGCTTCAACGTTTTTTAGCCTGAATGCACCAAGGGCGTTATGAGTACCAGAGAGTAACTTCTCCAGAGAGTGAGGCACCATGGCTGGCCCTGTCTAGTGCTGCTAAAGGCGGGAGGGGGGGGGGGGGGAGAACACTGGGCACAACCTGAGGCTGCAGCAACAGAAGGAAATAAATTGGGGTTTAGCTTTAGGCTGGGGGATTAGACAACATAATCTCCCAAAACACGTTTCAATGAAACATCCCATGATCTGTGAAATTTCACAAATCATTAAGCAGTAATACATATTGTGTCAAGTGGGACCTTCTAATTTCTAAAAATAAATCTGTATGAAGTCCTATTTGAACTATCAGAAACCTTGGGCCACTATATGGCTCAGGGGGTAAAAGTAGTTGCTGCTAAGCCTGAGGACCTCAGTTTAACTCATGGTGGAGGGACAGATATGCCTGACACTGTATACGACAGCATGTGTCTGCACTGACACACATACATATCACATATACACATATACATAATGATACTAAAATATTAGGAACCTTTACTCCCAATAGCAAAAGAAGTCATCTTTGGCTATCAGAATACTGGTCTGTCTTAACTTTAACCTTTTAGCTTTTCAATAGTTTCAAGTTTTCTTTTTGTAATTAAAAAAACTAAACAGAAAAAAGATATGATAATTATCTCATTTATTAAATTTTAAGCACATTTAGAAACAATGTCAGAATGATTCTTGGTTCTGGTTCAAATTAGGGAGTGCCGGATATATTAATGGCCTTCACTGTTATAATCAGATGCCTATGATACTTGAATACAGGCGTATCAAATCATCATGTTGTATGCTCTGACTACGCTCAAGCCTCATTTGACAGTTAAATGTTTTTAAGTTAAGAAACATATGGCTTTATGAAATGACAGCTTTCCCGAGTCATGTGATGGTGGACAGTCACCGTGCACGCTGTTGGTCCACAACTTCTTAGAGGCCTAGGGACTCCAGAGTTTGGCTCTGAGAACTGCTTGGGGTTCTGTCCCTATATAATATATATACTTATGCAGTTACCTAGGTCAGTAGACTGCAAGGGTTTCCTATGGCACCCCTTCCTGTGAACCAGTGCCATGCATGCCAACCCTCTTACAGCCAAGGCTTCCGGATGGCGGTGGTCCCTTTGATGGATGGATGAAGTGCCTGGGGCTCTTGGGTAGGCTTTTTAACCCTTAAAAAGCTCAAAAACTTTGGATACCACTATGGTATATTTCCTGATGAAGACACAGACACTTAGAGAATAAAATGCTTTTTCTGGGGATACATTTTTTTATTCTCTGAGGCAGGGGAGAGGCATTGGGTTCAGTAGCAGCATTTTCAGGCAAGAATCATTGGCCAAACAACCATTTGTCATATGAACTAGACAGCAATGATGAAGATCACCATGAGCACCTATGGAGATGCTGGAGACTGATCTGCTCTATGTGCTTCACTGTCCTGATGACTGTGTAAGGTCGATGAGGAAACCTGAAATGTCAGCCTTAGAGATGTTCCCAACATCACACAGCTTCTCAGAGGCAAAGCCGGGGTCCCAGGCAGTGCCTAGTGGACCCCAGACGAGATGGTCTGTTCTATATTGTTATCCTTACTGAGGCCCAAGTAGTTGATGTACTTCATACACCATAAGATCCCATCCATAAGTCTGTGTGTTAGACGAGGAGGAGCAGGAGGGTTTCAGTGATTCCCCCACAGGGGTCAGAAAGCATCAAGCTTGAAAACCACCGTAAGTGGCTCTACATTTATCTTACAGGCAGACTCAGAGACAAACTAGGTCTCAGATGTTGCTCAATGAAGAGAGTGGGCTACGTGCAGCCCTGGGCAAGGTACGCCCAAGTCATGCTGCGCAAAAGTACTGAGCTTTGCTGGGTTTTACCACAAGCTATAGGACTCGGAGGGTCTCAGGACCCAGGACTTCAAGATGTCCCCCGAACTGCGAATGCTCTGAACTCAAAGATCCCCTAGGATCTAAGTGTCCTGGAGCACTGAATAACAATGGTGAAAGCTGTGACATCATCTGAAAGGGAGCCTGTGACACTGCCCCTTGCCCCCCCTCCTCCGCTGTGCCTGGCCTTCCTGAGGACCCCAGTAAGAAGCTCAGTGCAGTGCAGGCTCCCTGTAGCAGTCATGTGATAGATAATCGCCACCATTATTTGGTCCTCTACAGTAGACCCCGGACTTTCTGTAGCTCCTGGGGCTACAGAGTCTCGCTTTGGAAAAATGCTAAGCAGTTGAGAACACTCCCAACCACGAGGAAGCAGGAAGCAGCAATGGCACAAAAAGAGGCTTCTTAAAGGCATTCTGAAGCAGGTGCAGGCTGGGGGGGATGGGCTAGTCTTCCTTTCAATGGAGAGCGGAGAATTCAACCCTTCCCCCGAGGTTCCCTAAAGCCATCAGTGTGGAGCCTTCCCAACTCCCATATACACTAATTATCTAATCCACTTACTCCCTACCCAGTCGTCTGAGCCGAGCAGCCAGCATCCTTGTGACAGTAAGGGTAAGAGTGGCCCAGCACAGGCTGCACTGCTGGGTTCTTCTGTGGTCCTTTCTCTTGCCTCCGCCAGCCAACTGCACTTGTTTACACTTAAATAGATGGAAACAAAGCACTCCTGGGCCCAGAAGTACAAAAATATATCTAATTTTCCCATTTCTTACCTCTTCCGTGAAGCACTTGGCATGTTCTTCACAGCCCAGAAGAGATTGTATAAACTCAGCCACCTACAGCACAGGATAAAAAAGCTGAATTTTAAAACATGCACCTGAAATAATTTGAGGGTTGAAGTAACTCAACGTGTGAATTAAATATATATACCAAGTTCCAACCTCTTGGAATTTAAATAGTAACTAGAAAATCACATTGCCTTTTTTTTTTTTTTTTTTTTTTTAAGCTCATTAGGTTTGTCCATCCCCCAATGTCCCTTCCATCCATTCGTCACTAGGCTGACCTACACAGGGTATGTTGATAAGGAGACAGTGATGACCTATATCTGTACAGGTCTTGGCACAGCGAAGGCTTCCAATATGTGGTCCTCCTAGGTATGTGGGCTGGCAGCCTTGGAAAGCAGTTATCATGGGGCCATCTGGATGCTAGGAGCACCATGCTTGCAGGTACTCCTAAACAGCAAGTTCTTCCTAGAAGCATCCCTGGGGCTCTAGCACACTTCTCCTGGTACCTGGGCAACCCTAAATCTCCACACACCAGGCTGAACTAGAGTCCCACATAAATGACAGTAAAAGCTCAGAAAGGCTTAACAACTTAATAGTCCTATTGCCACTTAGCAGCGGAGAATTTGGGACTCAGGCTGCCAATTCCCAAGCTTTGAGTTCTGAAGAGCACTCTCTTCACCATGACCTGACTTTTCTCCCTTACCTGATGACTTATCTCCCTCTGCACACAGGTGCGTGCATGCGCAGCCCCCCCCCACACCACATACTACACCCACATCACACACCCACACACCATATACCACACACATACCACACACACACATCTCACACACAGACACACAGCACACAGACTAAACACACCAAACATCATACACACTACACAACACACACAGCACACAGACTATACACACCAAACATCATACACACTACACACACACATACCACATACACACACCACACACATACCATACGCCACACACACACACCACATACACACATACACACTACACACACACACCACACATACCATACACACACCACACACATTTCACACACACAGACTATACACACCAAACATCACACACACCACACAATACACACACCACACACACACACCACATAGACACAACAGACACACATACCATACACCACACACACACCACATACACACATACACACTACACGTACACACACACACATCAATTTCCTTGTAGTGAGAGAGCTTGAAGCCCTGACGTATGGTGCAGATAGCCACCAAGTGTCCTCAATAGACACTCCCTGTTTAGATAAGATGGAGCATGGGATAAGCAGATGTCAATGATGACTCTAAGTGCTTTGACAGATCTAACAGGGGTGTGGCACAGGCTGGCCTCAAGCTGGGGTTGGAGTATGTGGACTCTTGGGGTTAGGATCTCAGGGGACCTGGCTTGTTTCTCCTTGCTGTCTCCTGGTTTGACTGGATGGTGAGGACCTGCCGGTCCTTTCCATGAGACGGGGACTATCTGGAGACAGTTGAAGAGCCCAGGATTGTCTACCAACAGTTGCCACTTGCATGGAGCCCTGAAAGCACTTTCTCCCTCCAAACCTCTCCAGAAATCAGTGGATCCGGCTTCCCATAGGACAGACATGGACACCAAGAATTGAGATTCCTGATCTTATGGCTCAGAATGGTGAGAACTATCGCCCAGAAGATGCACCTGTGTTCTCCTGGCCAACACGTAGTCCGTGGGAACTCAGACAGGTCAGCATATTTTCTTCTGGAGGACACTTGGCATATGCTAGGTATCTGCCTTAGTCACCCAGCACAAGTCTAGCTCAGCAGAATATTTATGATTATCCTTCCAAGGTGGAAGGCAGGTTGTGAATTTTAGGAAACTTCCCTAAGCAGCCAGCAGGCTGCCATGGACAGACACTCCACTGCGGGAAGACTTCGGTCCAAGTGGGATCAGACTAGACTGATCAACATGGCAGCTAGAGGTCCAATGGATGCCCCATGTTCCCACAGGGCACAGGCAGAAGATGCTTTGTCAGTCTGCAGAATTAATAGGGGTGGCTTTTTCTACACGAATAGGACGCATAGAACATTTGCTGGGTGTCTGTAGGGAGTTGATAAAAACTGTAAAAGGCCACTATTCAAGTCACATTGATGGGAAACTGGGGTAAATGACAGCCGTTGTGGGGGTGACTGAAATTGGGCCTCCAGAGTCCAGGGCAGTGACAGGTCTGAGTCCTTCCCCAGGCTATTCTTTTGGCTGAAAAACAAAAATCCATCATGACTATGTCTGAAGGCTTTGTGATGGGCACACTTCTGAATAGGACTGAATTGTTGTGGAGTCTAAGGACCAGTTCACAGAGAAAGGAAAGGAGAACATCATGCAAGGACCACCTCGCCCATCGCTGCAATCCAGTGGCACATGAGCCCTGTAGGAGAGATGAAAAGGCTTTGGGATGGAGAGACCGCAGCCCAGGGGAACTCAGCGCTCCTTCAGTATACATAGGATTTCCTGGGATTAAAATTCTTGACGGATATGTGGATTCCCAGGAGCCAGCCCTCAGACAGGACAAGTGTGAGCAGCAGTAGAATCTGAGGAGCAGGAGGCGAATGGGGAAAGAAAGGATATTGCGGTCTCTAGGGGATGGATTTGTGCTTCTAGCCGCAGGCAGCCGGGGACCTGAAGTCCAGGTTCTCTTCCTGGCCTCACATCACTGTTGCCTGCAGAGCTTGCAGCCTGATGGAAACGTGGGCTCGGGCCGTAGAGATTACAAATGGACGGAGCTGGACAGCGTCCGGGCACTGGTCCTTTGTTCTCAGAGCTCAGAAAGAGTGCAGCTGTGTAGTGAGGGTTGGTGCCACAAGGGAAAGGGAGAGCTGGAGAGGTGATAGAGTGGTGGACCTTCAGAGAGCCTGGACTCCCGAGGCCGCCTGCAGTGGGCAGGGCATCACCTACAGCCTAATGGGAAGCAGGACGGTCTGCAGATCCGGCTGCTGAGGGAGGAGGCGCTGCAGAAACCAAATCCTCACTGCTGAAGAAAGGAAGCTCAACCAAGCACAGGGTTTCTCAGTCTCTGCGCGCCATAAACTCCTTGGGACAGGCAACTCTGCTGTAGAGTGCTTCTCTGTACCGTGGGGCATTTGTGCACACCCCTGGCCTCTGTCCCTAGTTGTGAGTAGCAATGCTGCCTTCTAGCAGGGATGTCCAAAAGGTGTTTCCAGAGGCTCTCAGAGGCCCCTTGAGGATAGGTCTGCCTCTGGGGTGCCGCTTCCTCTGAAGGAGTCCCTAAATTTCCTGGAAGGAAATAAGAGGTTGACCAGGACTCGTTATAAGACCTAAGTTTTGTTCTATCTCAGTCGGGATCCCTGTGTCTGGGAAGCATGTCAGCCATGCTGGAGCAATGGCCCAAGACATGCTCTTACTCCCTGTGCCGAGAGCTGCTCACAGTAGAAAGGTGACCAGCTGCTCTGAGCGTTCACACTTCTCACTGAGCCCCCTCTGCCAGTATTCCCAAGGTTCCCTCCTCTTCAGCATGGTTGACCCAGACCATCAGCTGGAAAGGTAAACAGGGTTCTGATGGGAAGAAATAACTAACACATGAGGCCAAAGCATGCGCAGAAGCGTGTGAGTGCTGGCAGCACTGGCTGCAGGGCCACCGTCACACTTTCTTAGCAGTCTGGGCTCCCCACCCTAGTTCTCTGTAAACAGCAGGGCATCTCTGCCTTCCTGGCCTCACCACCTTACTCAGATGATCTGTTTTTTTTTTTAGAAAGATTCCTATCCCCCCTTTTTATTTTTTATTTTTATTTTTGGTGGTAAAGAACAAGGCCATGAAATCTACTGAGGAAGAAGTCTTTGTCCAGATTTTAAAAAGATCTCAAAGCCTTGCTCAGTATTGTTAGTATTTACTTTTCCTAAAAGTAAATTGTAGGTTGAATTTTAATAAAAATCTGTAGTCTAACCATGTAAATGGTGAGGTTTTTACATATCACGGAATAGCACTGAAGGGCTTCCTTCTCATTCTCCCACTCAAAGATCTTCTCTCCTACCAACGTGAGACAAAATGAGGCCAACATCTCGAGGAGAGTAAGCTCTCTGAGGAAAGAAAGATCATCATGTTTTAAATGATAGCTGTGAGATGGGTCTACTTTTCAAAGCAACAAGGACCCTGTTGAAACACTGTGAGGACCCAGGCCATGGTTGGCTCTGAAGAACGCCCATGACATGGCAAGTTGCTATGTAGACTTTTGCCCTTGGCTCTGATCCTGGGGTACATCCCTGGTTTGGAGGCTGCTCTATGAACCTGTTCTGGTTACGGTTCTGGGGGTCTCCCTGGGTGCAGGAACTGACAGGTGTCTGTTTTCCATGTTCATGGGAGTACACTCACTATTCTGTGTCCAAAACCCCGGCTTTGCTTGGGAAGGGTTCCGAGCAAGTTAACTCTAGGCATGAGACAGTAGTCTGGGAAGGCTAAGAATGATATCTCTGCCTAGGCTCTCCTACCATCCTTCTCCTCTACCCAACCCATGTCCCCCCATGACCTACTTTCCCTGGCTTCCTCTCTGGCACTCAGCAGGCTTCCCTTCTGCAGTGGGTCACTTCTTCCATCTTCCCCAATGATGGTGCTCCTCTCTTGCTGAGCCTGTAGATGTGAGCTGAATCATGCTGCCTGGAAATGCACTGGGGACTGTGTTTCCACTCTGACGCTCTTGAATATATATATATATATATATATATATATATATATATATATATATATTTCAGCAGAGTTTATTTGTCCCCCCCACTTTTTTTGAGGGGTCAATTGCAAAAGGCTGCTCCGCTCAGCCAGCAGTAGCCTGGATTTGTCGAAACACCACCTCCCATGTAAAGACTGCTTTTAAAGTGGCTGCCATCCTTTCTAGTTAATGAACATTTAGGGAGCACTTGGTTCAGAGGGAGACAATTTATATGCAGTGCTTTAAGAAGCGTTTTAGAGTGGAAGAGAGAAAAGTGCCTACATGCGAGTCAAACAAAACCGAGCTGTGCCCGAGATGGTAAATGCACACTCGACAGTGTCTGAGGACAGGGCCGATCATTCATTCATTCATTCATTCATTCACCCACTCACTCACCACACAGACATTGGCCAAACACCTACACTGAGTATGAAGTTTTGCTATGAAGATGTACAAAAGTATTTTAAAAAAATATGTTAGTCCTTATTCTACAGGCTTGTACTCTTATGCGGACTATGTGCCTATCCCAGAGGGAGAAATATGCTCCCAGAGAAGGCGACCTAATGTGTTCTCACACCCTCAAACTCTAATGCAGTGTGAAAACAAAGACATTCACGACACACATATTACGGCGCCTTCTTGCCTTTCCTTTTCATAGCCACCACATCCACTTCGCAGTCTCCCAGTGCTTTGCAAAGAGAGCTGTGGGAGAGGCAGCCACAGCGACAGAGGAGATAAAGCCTGTTCCCAGCTCTGTGGAGAACTGACAAAGGGCCCGAGCTGGCTTCTCTTCACAGGGAGCAGAATGTGAAGTGAAGTCCCCCTCCCAGGCCAGGATGGAGACAAAGGGAGTACTCTCTCTCTTCAGCTTCGGCTAAGGACGCCCCATGCTAGCTTTCGCTGAATGGCACTTAACACGGGATGCCCCAGTTCATTGCCGCACACCGTGTCCCTGGTGTGGACTCCCCTCTAACACGTCTACTGTTAACAAAGCACAGAAACAGCTCTCTTAATCCGGGTCAGACCTCGGCTGCCTTTTCAAATAAACCCTCCTCGGCTGCCATTCTAGTCGTGGTGTCCAGAGCAGTCTCGCATCCTGTTGGTCATGGTACCTACCGGTAATGGTACTTCCCGAACGCCCCCTCTCACCCCCCCACGCGGATCCCTCAAGAGAACTGCTTTATTTTCAAAGACATAGAACACACCGCAAACCCCACACTTTAAATCCATCAAAGGTCAGTCTTGAGAGTGTAATTTCAGAGTCGGGAAATGTACATGGTGACTGGGGACAGAGTGTTCTCTTGCTCTCAAGTGCATCTTATTAGACGTCAAGGCTGGGCTTTGGGAGTGATGGGAAGGGCATCTTTAGAACAACTGTGACAGAGAACACGGTTACAGGGCATCAGAAAGAGCCAGGGGTGGGGGTAATTGATACAAGACTCTTGGCCTTCCTGTGGCTTTTTCATTAATCTAAAGGCCCTAATGTGTCTTCCTGCAGTAAGAGTCTGAGAATGGCCATGTTCCATGAGAGAGAATTCAGGAACTGGAAGTCACCTTCTTAGCAGGCCTTTGTGGCATCTCAGCCTCTTCACATTTTCTTTTGAAATATTCCCAACCTTAATGAGAAGGAACAGTGACTCCCTTCGTCACCTTCAACCTCTTGCCTTTACGTCATTCGAGGCTGAACTTGAACAGACCAGAGCCCTCCTTCCTGGCCACCTCTATGGCTTCATGGCCCTCTTTGGCTACATCTTTCCTGAGAAGTAAATAAAAGCATGCCTTCCCCCATTGTAAGAAACACTTCCTGTGCACAAGCTTTCAGCTCTCACACCCGACTCTCCGGTCCCTGGACTGACAGTCTCAGCCCCACGCAGTTCGCTTCTTAGGGTAGTGATTCGCGATATCTTGAAGGCCTGACAAGTTTCTCAGAAAGCGTGGGACAAGGTGTGTGCATGCCTATGTCTTGCCTCCTCTTGGAGCCTTTGTCCCATGGACTATTGACTCCCATGCAGCCCTGCTTCTCCAGAGACTTCTTGATCCTCGGTTGACCCCAATCTCCATCCTTGGCCCCTGAGAGGCTGTCTCTGCATGTTAATGCTCTCAGGAAGCACTCACCTCACATCCTTGCCTGAACCCTCTAATGGCAATACCTCAGTTACCGTCTGCATCACCCCATGGGATCTCACCCCTTATCCTCCATGCCCCCTTAGAAAGGCCCCGTTCAGTTTCCCTGTTGTTACCTGGTCCTTCTGACAGTACTACCGTTCTCCATGCTTTCAGAGATACTTCTGGGCTCGCAGTTCTCACATGCCATTATCCTAATTAAGTGCTTCGTCCTGAGACTATAAAAGGGATCGCATTGGCTCACTTTATGCTTCATCTTTTGTATCTTGTCGACTTCCCTGTGCATTGACTTTGATTTGAAAACAGTCACTGAAGTCAGATGTTCCTCACCGCAGAACTCAGTCCAGACCCCTGCCGTTCTGGAGGCTGCTAACCAACTTAGTGAGCATCTCCCTCTCCTTGACTTGGCTCTCTCTGAAGAAAACCATTCCCATCACCCCGAATCACCCTGCTCAGAAAGTGACTTAGTGCCCAAGAACCAAGCAGACTCCAGCTTCTGACTGAGCTATGGCCAACCTGTCCAGTCACCCTTGCACACAGCCATTCCTCCCTGTCCTAGGTTAGCTTCCTCTATGTCCAGTGTGCTCACAGCAGGAAAATGCCAGCTCAGGGCCTGGCACTGACTGTGTGGTCACAAGAAGGTCACTTAATTTTTGGCCATCTCTATGTCTTCATCTGTCCAGTGGATAAAATAAGACTTTGTGTCTTGCCACCATTATCCTAATATACGTTGTTGGCCATGTGAGGGTCATGAGTCAAGGGCCTATTGAGAGGGGATGAGCCGATTTTAGCCTTACTTTCTAAATGAAGAACATCAAATGACTAGCTTAGAAGTAGTAAGGAACTGCTTGCCAATTGGAACTCCCCAATTGTTCAATGCCCTTTCGTGTACGATTTCCTCATCAACACAGAAGGTTTTAATTCAGTTGCCTTGGTCATGAACACACTTTACAATCTTGCACAATTCTCCATGAAGGCGCAGACCCAAGTATTCTTTTAGGAACAGGATCCTGCCATTTTATTCTCCCCTGTATTCTCTATCCCATTGATTCAACTCTTTACTGCCAAGATAATATGGGCCCGTCCCTCCACAGAATGGATGAGAGGTAGGTACATGGAGACAGAACACTGACGAGCAATGGCAGCTCCCTCTGCCCATTACTGGAGGAACCTGGGGAAAATGGAGTCCCAGGCTATCAGACAAGGGCTCCAGGGAGTAGGGCACAGGGCCCGCTCTAGGCTTCCCAAACCTGCACAGCCATGGGGCAAGACTCTTAGAAAGAGAAGCCTAATTCACACCAAGGGAAGGTGATTGGAATAGGTGCTAGATGAACATTTCAGAGGGCAATTTAGCTCCAGATCTAGCTCAAGCCTTGTCCTAAGAGAAGACCATGGAGACTGGGTTGAAAGAGCATTGTCTGAGGCCAGCCAGTGTCATGATATCTTTATCGGTCAAATGATGCATTGCCTTCAATGAACATGTTAGTTAGGAGTCATTGCTTCAGTACTATAGTAAGCAATGAAGCTTAACTGATCTATGCTGAAAAGCAATGTGGTAAGGCGTGATTATACTAAATGCCAATAGTGTAAAACCCTATCGGACTTCCCCCATTGTAAAATATGTTACCCAAAGTTTCAACAATGTATTCACTAAGAATCAAGCCAAGGCTTACCTAGTAATCCTATAGTACAGAGGAGGAAACCAATGAGGCAGACACTTGGTCTGAAGGGAAACACACAGGATTGCTCAGGATGCAGCCTGTCTGAGGCAGGGCGGTGCTCTCCCAGAGAAGAGGCTTTTCTCGGTACAGAAGCTCATGCATTGTTGCTTCTCCATCAGAGCAGGGCTGTGGGTTTGCAGGATTGGTTTCTCTGCTCTGCTTGGCATGGGGAGGGTGACAAGACACAGGAGGTGGCACTGAGGTAAGGCCGGGGTGGGGAAGAGCAGCTACAACCAGGCAGATGGTTGGCTTTCCCAGATTCTTCAAAGGCATGCTTGACTTCTTGCTCCAATTTGGAGTTTAAGCTTTGGAGAGAAGATACGCAAACTGAGACGTGCCAGGAACATCTTACACACATTAGAAAATGCCAGGAGTAGGCTTGTTTCACTCCAGTGTCCCTGGTGCGGTTCCTCTCACCTCATCCGCTGTCCACCTGGCCACTTGGCTGGCTTGGATATCGGCCACACCTGGCAGCAGCCTGCAGTGCTGCCCCCAGCCTAGGGTGAGGTCTCAAAAAGGGTGGGCAGACATGGAGGTCACGAAGATGGACTGGTGGGGCACCTGCTGTGTCTGTGCAGTGGAGTAATTTGAAAGAGAGCAGCACGGTGTGAGCAGACCACGGGCAGACACGGCGTGTCTCAGGCATGAGCAGAGCACAGACAGACACGGCAGGTCACAGGCATGAGCAGAGCACAGACATGGTGGGTCGCAGGCGTGATGCAGGTGTGATGCAGGCGTGATGCAGGCGTGATGCAGGCGTGATGCAGGCGTGAGCAGAGCACAGACACCATAGGTCGCAGGCGGCTGTCATCTCTTTTAAGGAGGGCCTTACTCAGCATGTGAGATGCACAACAATGTTCGAAGGCACAGCCTAGGTCACTTGACTGATTTAGACCAGAAGGCAGGTATAATTGATCACGTAAGGCCCAGGTGTGTCAGATCATTAGCCAAGTCTAAACGCTCTCTGTGAGGTTCTACCTGATGGCTGGTGAAGTGCTAGGCTATTGCTGGCTTTCCTAGTCTTACTCGGAGTCAGATGAACCACGGAGCCATATGATTGTGAATACTGAGCAGACTGGTGCTGAACCGTCTGGGAATATATGTGTACGCAAAGAGCAATTTCCTTCTAGAAGCTGCTTCCCACACCAATAAAGACAGAGCAAGCCCAGGCTCACACCTGTCTCCTTAAATTCCCCTGTGATGCTGAATCAAATATAAGAAGAGGCCCACAATTAGGTGTTGACACCACCGGATGCTGTAGAGTCCAGACAACATGTCATGTCCTCAGATGGAGGGACACTGGGTCAGGGCATCCAGGGAGAAAAGCCTCAGTTACAGTGTGACTTCTCAGCTCAGAAGTTCTTATGTGGTCCCTTCATTAAGCAGAAGACTCAAATGACTCCACATTCTAAGGGACAAATGATCACGACTGCAGTTTGTCCAAGACTGGCTGCTCTCACCACCATGAGGCCTCATCAAATCTGGAGGCCCTTCAGCCTCACTCGTAAATACTGCCACACTAGTGGGATCTCCTTTCAGAATGTCAGCTGGATCAAATAGGGCAGGCATGTAATCCTAGCATTAGGGCATGAATGGGAGCAGGAGCATCTTGTTTGCAGCCAATGTTAGCTTCATAACAATAACCTGGTCAGTCTTGGGCATACTTAGACTCCCTCTCAAACCACAGAATAAAATATCTATGCTCTTGTGTTCTATCCCAACAGTTTACACGGAGCTCAGAGCAGAGGTGGGTACTTAGAGGGCAAAGGAGATATAGCAGCTCAGTTGGTAAAGCAATTCCCTTGCAAACATGAGAACCTGAGTTTGGTTTCCAGAACCCATGTAAAGAGCTA
Organism: Arvicola amphibius; assembly: GCF_903992535.2. Taxonomy (NCBI): domain Eukaryota; kingdom Metazoa; phylum Chordata; class Mammalia; order Rodentia; family Cricetidae; genus Arvicola; species Arvicola amphibius. The sequence continues at coordinate 19,164,651 of NC_052064.1, forward strand.
GGCATAGTGGCATGTAATTGTAATCCCAGTGCTGGGGAAGTGGGAACAGGAGATCACTGGGGGCTCAGTGCTCAGTAAGGTTAGCACAACTGGGGAGCTCCAGGCTCTGAGACCATATCTCAGAGGAAGTAGACAGTATTTGAAGATGATACTCATGGTTGTTGTCTTATCTCCATGTACACAAGAGCGCACGCGCGTGCACACACACACACGCACACACTGAATGCACATCAGCACACACATGTACATAAACACATGCCCATGTAACTGCAATACAAGAATGGACTCACAGAGACAAATGAACACACACAATGTGCATCACACGAGACACACGTACACATGCACACGTGTGCACTCACACACATATGATCAAACACACGTTTGATAAAAATGGAGGTCTGATGACATAGCCTTGGATCTCTAGATGGATAAAGAGGAAAAACATTAGGAATGTCTGCTTAAACCTCTTCACCTGTAATGACATCCTTGAAGACACTTTCAGTACACATTAGCTAACTGAAATTCACCAAGACTTAAAGCCTGTAAAAGACAGACCACAATGAAAATGGTTCACACCTTCTGATCGCCTGCTTTCCTTAAGCAAGTGGCAGGTTAAGGTGAAGCAGCCAACAACTGAGAGCCCACTAGTGTGGTTTATGTCTTACATGTTGTTAAGAATCTGGAAAATTATTATGCAAATACTTCCACTACTGTAGCCACACATTGGGGCAACATCTGTCAGGGTCCATCCTCGACAGAATTCACACATTCCAGGGTAGGGGCTTATGGGTTAGAAAAATTAGGTAGGAGGAACAGAGATACAAAAGGAATACAGAGACATAGGATAAAGCCAGGAGGGCTATTCAGTAAATACTGAATACTGAATATGCCCACATTTATTTTTTCATACACTTTTATACCCCAGTCCAAACCAGGGTGGAAGAAGGCAAAAGACTATTTTATCATGACACAAAGGACAACCAGAACAGTCACTTGCTTCAGTACTTGAAATATCAAGCAACTATATCCTTTAGTTAAGTATTCTGTTGTTTATGCATAGAATGTGACTACCACACCTTAGATCAAGAATCCTGTAGGCGCCTACTCTCTGGGTCAAATCTCCTGTCATATACTTGAAGGAGCAGAAATAGGCTTGAATTATCTGGCCTTTGGTGAAAAGTGGGGCAGATCAACCTCTATGGGCCATCTTAATGTCCAAAACATCAGGTGACCACACCCTGGGTCAGGATATCTTGTTTGTAGTCACTCCTTAAGTCAGACTTCTTGTCAATAACTTGGAAAGAGCAAGTGTAGGCGTAAGCTGTCTGACCTTCAGTCAGGGTGGAACAGACCCATTTCTGTGGGCCCCCACTTCCTACCTCTTAATTACCAATTTTAGTGTAAGAGGGTGACATGAAGTTTATATGGTCAACACACACTTGTTTTAGTGTAAGAGATTGACATGTACTTTACAGGGTCAGCACATACCTGTTTGGAACCAGGAAGCCTCTAAATAGTGAGTGAGCTGTCCATCACTGGGTTGTTCTGCATGGTGCTACTCCTGTAGATTAGAGCAGACGTCCTCATATTTACTAATGCTTGCTGTCTGCCCAGATAAAAAGACAGCAAAATTGCAGGCTTTTCCCTAATTCTTATGCTCCAGTTGCAACCAGCAGCAAATTCATCTCTAACTGCTGATTGTCCAAGCTGACCTTTTTAGTATGTAAATAGGTTATCTCTCTACATGTAGTTCCGACAACAGGATGTTAGGCTGCAGGTTCCGATGGGAGACTTCTCATCTTCGTGGAGAGGCCAGTATGTTGACAAATGTGGATGTTCTTTAATGATGTTGTCTGGCGGCACAGGAGCACACACAAAAGAAGGCCCTGAAGTCACGGCATTACGGGCCAGTGTGTACTTGCAGCAATGCAGACATGGCAGAACTTCCTGGAAGACCAAGAGTTAAAGTAAGACGAGAGCCAAAGACCAAACACCGACATTTATATATATATATTTATTTATTTTGGAAAGTAGAATTGGTTGTCTTGCTGAATAGAATGGACTTAAAAATAAACACAGATGTATCTCAAACATATATGAATCTTATTTCTTATCAACTGAGTAAGTTAATCAAGCACCATTTCTGATATACAGAAGAGTTCCAAAAGATACAGTGAGTCTTATATTTTGAAGTTTTTCACAAATAAATACAGAAGGCATGAAGAATGGAAATGAATCGGTGTGTTCCCAAGGGAGCACACTTTTGAGTAGCTCAGCTTTGGAAGTGGCTATGTATTTGGAGTGCTGAGACTTACTCTTGAGAGCACACCAGACAGGACCCCAACAGTGCAAAGGTTTCTAAGTCCACCCATGGCCATTTTCAGGTTGTTTATGGGCTCTGGAAGGTGGAAGAGAGTAACTCCCATCATCTTAAGGGGAAAGGTGGTCTTCAACTAAAAAGGTAGAGGGTGCCAGCTCCCCATGGTACAACTAATGCTATCTACTGCTTGCAGATAGAACAGGATACGGGTATCAAACCAAGATTCTCATCTGAAGATGAGTGTAATGTGTGTTACTTGAAACTCAGATGAACACAATTTAATTTGGAAGCTCGTGAAAGATGTGGGGATATCATGAGAAGCCACAGAAGGTCCAGCCACGGATAATGGAGAAAGACCTACAGCAACCTGTGGGGTGGACAATCCCTACCCAGAGTCAAGAAGTTCCACTGGGATAGGGTTGTGTTTGTTGATTAACAACCTCAAGTTCTGAGGGATGTTTGCCAAACGCAGCATTTCCCCCCTCACTACTATCAGTTGTAAGAGTTTTTCATTTTTATCTTTTTATGAATTCCTAGGCGTCCAGATTTTCCATTACTTAAAATGGAGTAATAATAGAATTATACCCCTTTGAGCATCTGTGATTAGACCAGGTACATAAGGAATGTTCATTACATGCCAGTCCTCACATTAGTGTGATAAGGTATCAGGGCTTTTATAGTTGAAATAGTGAATATCGAGGCATATAATAGTCCCAAAGCCAGTTTGACTAGGTTTTAATCCTCTGAAGGCTAAAATCCAGACACATTCAGAACCTTGAGGCCTGTGTTTAGATTTCACATCGATGTGATCCTGGGAATCACAGTATGGTAGTCACTAGTATGGAATGAAACAGGACAGTAGCTGCTGTCAAGGCAGAAATGGGGCATTTGTTCCCTGGGAAAATGGGAACGGATATATGGCAATCACCTTGACTCTGCTAAAAAAATGCACTTGGCCTAGGGGGTTGGGGAATATGTGGCTCTAGACAGACTCATAAAACCAGAATGATTTTCATTACTTTAAATTATGTGCATAAAGTTAAACTTTGAAAATCCACTTAAAATTTGCACATATATTCAAGATGTGAACATCCTGATTTTAACTTTCTCTTAAGCCTAGTACAACTCATCTCATATAAGATACTCCATCTACACCCCACAGTGCTTTAAAGATCAAAAAGGATTATTGGAAATATGAACAGTCATGTTGCATATAACTATACTTCTGTCATTAATGAGCCATACAGACCACCATGGTCACATAAGAACATCATGCAGCTTAACAGTTCCTGGTGCCTGTTTTTTATTGTTCCTTTTGCATGGTCAGTTAGTAAATACTTCTGGATTAGCATCGCCTATAATATTCTACACAGCTCACACGTAATAGCCTAGAGTAATCAGGTTATATAATACAGCTCAGATGCACAGCTAGCCCATCTAGGAAAGTGTAAGTACACCCCGTGACAGGTACACGATGACAAGCTCACTGACCCATGCCGTTTGCAGAATTTATCTGTCATTAATCAGCACATGAATGCACTGTCCCCAGAAGTCATCCTCCTCAACCCCAAAGCACCTGATCATTCTTCTGGAGGCACTTTGGGCATTTACCATGAAGACAGCAGGAAGGTTTATTTGCCTGCTTCATCCGAGAAGTCGGGCATCCCTGCTGTTTCCACCTATCAGGCTGAGATCTCGGCTGCTTCCTAGTTGCTTGGTCTCATTGCAGAAGCCACTCCTATCCAGCTCGCCGAGAAGTCAGCCTAGGAAATTCTGCCTGCAAAAGCAGCCTCTTGGGGGAGGTCTCAGCATCCTAATTAATCAAAATGTCCCCTGTACCAGAAACCGAAATCCTGGCTTTGCTTTGGACACCAGCATGTAAGTGACAATAATCCAAACTACCTCTGCACGGAGGATACTTTCTCCTCTCAGAAAACAAGGACATAATCTCCGTTGTCTCAGTCATTTGCCATTTGTGGAAAAAATTTCCACAGCTTCCCTTTCTTTCTCATGTTGGCATTTGCAATGAAGAAACTATAATAATATGTTCAATACATCTGTAAAGACATTTAGAGATTTGGAACACTTCAAGGTTCCCAAGCCAATCTGCTCAGCTCTCAATCTCGCCCCAGGGTTTAAATAGACCCTGGACCAGAGTGCTAGAAGACTTGGCTTCACTCTACTCGTCAGGACCATGCGGAGAGGAGCATTTACAGAGGGGTACTGAGGCATTACCTGTCCTACAGAAGCAACAGCAATCACGCTGGGAGAGACACGGTCTCAGAAAACTCCAGCCGTGGGTCAGAGGGGACTTTTCTTCCCGAGAGTTCAATGGAATGGCCAGACTGGCCAGTTGTGGGTGGCATGAAATGTGGCTCCATGGCTTGGGGACACAGAACACTTATGTTTTATTCCCAGCTCCACAGACTGCTTTTCTCAAAAGAAATCTAGAGTCCAAGGATTTTTAACTCATCTGAAAATAGCGGGAAAGTAGGTCCTGCTTCCTTCCCAGCCCCTCTCCCGCTTTTTCCTTCCCACTTCTGTTCTACCCCCACAAGAAGAAGAGAAATCCTTTATGGAAATGTTCTTTAAAAATATGGCTGTTTCTTCAGAAAAGCTACACACACGGAAGCCAAAGGGAGTGAGTCACGAGTGGTAAGAGTCTGCATGACTGGGCCTCGGGCTATTTTTAATCCACTAAAACCAGAGACCCATTTCACAATAACCTTCTCTTCAATGAAAGAGGCAGCAATTCTAGCATGTTCTGTGCTCCACAAAGAGGAAATACAAAAATTTAAGTTGCAATTGACCCTGAAATTCAATTACATGCACTTCCCATCCACACACAATCTGGACCGTGTCTGGCCCAGTCCAGTCTCTCTAACACTGACAGACAGCTACCGTGCGTGTCGCTGACCTCCCTTGGTAACTGCTGCTGATTGGAGAGGCCACAGCCGGGCTGGCTTTCTCCCTCCTAAGACTGGCCATGTCTCAGATTTGCTGGTCCATCCTGTCTATGTTACAGCATCTTCTCTCCCAGTCTCTCATCAGCATTGGTCCTCAGTACAATGGGGGGAAAGACAAGAGAAACATAAACACAGCCGTTGTCTGTGTGGGAGCGTGAGGTTGGCAAGGACAGTCATTAATGAAACACACTCGGCCCATGCTGCTTCTCGTATGCCCACGGTAGTGTGACTCATGCATGCCGTGCCTGTGTTCCAGTTCTCAGGCCCCTACTGCTTAGAACTCTCACACGGCTGCCTACCTAGGCAGCAACTTGAGGTTGTGGTTGCCAGCCACCCTTCACCTAGGTTGTTCCCCTGTAGTTGATTGTATACAAATGGGATTGATGAAGGACAGAAAGTCCACGGGGTTTTCGAGTTTTCAAGGCTTGGCACTGGGCCGCCAAAAGAACCAGAAACTGGGCCCTGCCTGCTATGGTAGCTGAGAGACACACATGGCTTTAGAACATTTGCGATTTGAGATGTGCTGTAGTATGTCTGGGGTTTTGATGACATAGCATTAAAAAGAACATAAATATGTATCCTTTTAAAACATTTAAATAATGAAACAATATTTTGGATGCATTGATTTAGATAAAATACACTACTAAGATCCTTCCTTACCTCCCTCCTTCCCTCCTTCCCTCTTTCCCTCCCTCCCTCCCTCCCTCCCTCCCTCCCTCCCTCCCTCCCTCCCTCCCTCCCTCCCTTCTTTAAACATGACAACTGACACCATTGCTCTCTTTCTGTCGGGTTGTCCAAGTCAGGTAGAAGATGTGACATGGCTTCTTTTGAGACCCGGTTTGTCCAGGGAACAGAACAAGCAGAGTAATGTTATTCTTGCTTCACTGATGACTATGGGCCTGAGGTGGTCTGTGCTCCACCCAGTCCCAGATGCAGGAGCAAGGGAAGGCATGGAGACCTGAGGCTACGGACAGTCCAGAGGGGAAGGAGTTGGAGAGAGAGACGGTCAGAGCTCTGGCCTTGGCTGTGAGACTGAATGAGGTGTTTCTCTGGCACACAGTGCACAGTGACATTGGGGTTAATGAAATGCTGAATGAATGAATGAATGAATGAATGAATACACAGTTTAAGAAAGTAGGAATTTTTTTCACTAACTACAAAAATAGTGGCTTTGAAAACTAGGTTAGGAACCATTCAGATTCAGAGCTGCTGTCTATGAGTGCTACCCCCAAACCACAGAGATTGGACAGCTCTCCTGCCTTTCATTCACCCTGGTACTAGAACACGGGAAGGATGGATGTTAGGGCATGGGCGCTTTGGAGTCTCAGATCCTGTCTCCATATTCTCAGCATTTTTCCTCAGTCAGCCTGAAAGAGCTCAGCCTATGTGAAGCTCCATATGGCAGCTTTTTAACTCTGTTCCCACCTCTGTCTCTTGAGATGAGGGAGAAAGGAATGGCCAATACATGCCTCTCTCCTCCTTGAAGGCTTCCTTCCTCACTAACCCAGGGGGATTCCTGTCATCATTCTCCTGAGGAGCCTCACTGCGGCATCTCTGAAGACCCAGAGACCTCTCCTGACAGGGATGTTCTACACCTGCATGGGGTCTCCGCCTCTGAGCTCAGGGACCCTCCTGTGTAGGTGGCCCAGCTTCTCACAGTTTACTCAGTAGTTCTGGGCTGTGTGGACTCTCCTTCCAGGGCCCCAGTCTTTCCTCCCACTCATCTCTGTCTCTTTGCCAATCCTGAGGGAATGTAAGCCTGTTTCCTCTCTCCTTCAGAAGCCGCCACCAAACTGGGTGGCGTGTGGGACACAGTCTTCCTGGCATCCCTTGCTCGCGCCACAGAAGTGCTTTTGAAGAGACTTCTGCCAAGCTCGGCGGAATCCTGATGGAGAAGTCACTCAAAGAGAGCAAGTGTCACGTGATGAACTTCTGAGAGCAGCAGCTGATGGCCCTGGGTATTTCAGTTTCAGTTAATGAGGGGAGAGTTTCAGTTCTTTCTTCTGGTTATATTTTGGCAGATAACCTTTGAGGTTGTCCTTGATCTCAGGAGGGCTATCCTTCTAGATGCACAAGCCTGCAGTTGTTCCAGCTCAGGCCTAACACCCTCCAGCCCTTTCTCTGTCTGTGGGCTGTAATGCTGCCTCACCGGGAGACCCCGCCACACTCTGATACTGGCTACCCTGCTTATCTTTTGGTCTCTTTGGGTGGAGTCCATGTCCAGGGGCTGCCATGGAGGCCTGTGCTCAGGCTCAGACGTGACATGGTGACCATATTTCCGGTGCTCAGCGCACAATGTGACTGTTGAACCATCTGAGGAGTTTGCTTGCAGAGGCAAACAATGCAGAGGCAACCATAGCGGGCCTGAGCCAGCAAAACAATGACTCTCCGTCCCGTGTTCTCTCATTTTGCCAAGAACACTCGTTGCAGAAAAGGCCAGGGATTGTTTATGGCGGGACATCAAGCTCACCCCTCAATTTGCTCCTCTATTTTGTAAAGAATGCAGGGGAAGTCCACATTGACTTTTGATATTAGTCATCCAACAAGACTTCGGTGCAGTCTATTTTTCTGATGGCAAAAGGCTGACCTTTCAGTTTAATATCTGCTTTGCGCAGCTTGAGACATTATTAATTAACTTCTTCGCCTGGATACTGCAATCCAATTGCCCAGCATGTGCTTGTGTCCCTTCTGCAACACTGACCCTCGTGTGCAAAAGTGAGAACATAATTGAATAATCACTGGAGCCAACTTGATCAGGGGACCCGAGTGGCTCTTGTGTAGTTATCCTCCCCAGTGGTGACTTCGTACCCTGATCCACAAATGCCACGGAGGAGGAGCAGCTGTGTGGCTCCTGCATCCACAGATATGAACAGTTTCAGCATTTGACACATCTACCTTTGTGGTAGGTTCGTGCTTTCGAGGCGCAAGGCCAGCTGGAGGACATGGAGCAAGCCAAAGCACAGTTGGGATTTGACTGGAGGTCTTCTCACTGGGATGCTCTTGTCTTCAAACTGTGAGTCTCAGGCATCCCCATCTAAGAGGTGTGAGGCTGGAGCACCAATCTGAGAGTGCGGTGAGGTCCCATCCTTTCTGCAAAAGCCAGAGTCCCCTCTCCTTTAAGAAGGGAATTCTGGGTTGTGACTCAAAGCATCACAATTTCAGACAGGTCCTTGCAAAGAGTGTCTCACAACAACCATATTCCAGGATGCTCCCAGGATGGAAATGACCCAAGGGGTACTGCAAACATGGAAGGAGAGTGCCCAGCAGTGCCTGCCAGGTAAAAGGAGGCAGACCCCTCCCCCAGCTGCTGTGCCTGCTCCTTCTGGGGGATGGGGCCTTGCTGGACATGTCCATCTCATCCATCCCTGGCACACAGAGCTGCTTCCTCCCTGGCAGCAAGCTTAGCACAGATGCTGAATCTCACTGGGAGCCAAGGCCTCCCCTCATGGTTGTGATGATGTGTTCCCAGACAGAAGGAGCGAAGTCTGCCTGGGGTCCGAGTGGCTTCTCCACAGGCCTTGGGAGCCGCCTGTTTTTAACAGGCCCACGTGTTCCCTGTGCCCTGCACACAGCTCTTCCCCCCAATAGTGCTTCTGGACAGGGGTCTCCTCAGGTAGGTATTTGAAAAACCAACATCATATCTACTGGTTAATTTTAATGAAAATGCAGGATAGTTCACAAAAGACTTCAGTCTAACATTTCTGGCACCAAAGCCCGTGTCTGGAGTGGGGGTAGGACTTACTAGAAGCCACAGTACTCACTCAGGTATATATAATACCTTCTTTTAAAAAAATATTTATTTATTTATTGTGTATACAATATTCTGTCTGTGTGTATGTCTGCAGGCCAGGAGAAGGCACCAGACCTCATTACAGATGGTTGTGAGCCACCATGTGGTTGCCGGGAATTGAACTCAGGACCTTTGGAAGAGCAGGCAATGCTCTTAACCACTGAGCCATCTCTCCAGCCCCTATATAATAACTTCTTGTGATGATCTATTAAGAACTTAGGAACAATAGGATTGTAGACTTCTTTCATATGCTGCTTTGGAGGCTGGTTCGCTAAAGAAGCCACTTACCAGTTTCCTGTTTAGTTGTAGTGATTTTTTTTTTTTTTTTTTTTTTTTTTTTTTGCTTTGCAGAAATACCTGACACACAGATGCACAAAGGAAGGCCTGCTCCTTGAGCGGGCTTGGCCTTGGCTGGTTTTTATTCTCTACCGCATTCACCAGGACTAGTAAGGGCGAGGCCAGCACCTGACATCTGTATCTGGTGCCCACCCCAATGCCCTGCAGCTTAGCTCAGAGGAGCCTCTTCTGCTTGCTCCTGCACAGTGGCATGAGCCAACCTCCCCCCTCTTAGCCCTGCTGCCCTCAGTGTTCCTCGGTCTGGTCATACCTTCTGCTAATTATGGAAGACATGGTAGGTGGTGAAGACCAGAACGTGTTGAAACAGGAAATAAAACTGACTGGTCTTTTGAGCCGATGCAATTGCACTGTTTCTATTTTATAGACTTTAGTCTACTCTATGCACTCTGGTTTCTGGTCCAAGCCTATTCAGAGACCCTTTTCCACCCTCATGAAGCTATTCAGTTCCGATTTTTCCTCCTAAATAAACAACTTTGGATGCCAACATGCACAAATAATATGTCTGACCTTTTCCAATTTATCAACATTCAAGAAAACACAAAACGCTAAATATAGTCTCGCTGAAAAATGTAAAGAGAAAAAAAACCCAAAGCAGCGAAATATTTAAACGGTAAAATCAGGTTCAACACCGACAAGGAAGCAGAGGGATAACACTGACATGGACCAGACACACACCGCGTTTCAACCCTTTACATAGAAAGGGGTCCAGCTGATGGCGACATTGCCCATCTGCATATGATGGGCATGGTGGTCACACCTGCAAGAAGCCCAGCCCTTGAGTCTCAGCCCTGAGTCCACCCCACTGTTCTCATCCTGGGTATCCTAGCCAAGCTTTGCACCCTACCCCACGCCACCCCATACCACCCACTTTTCTCATCCTGGGTAGCTGAGCCAAGCTTTGCAGACCCGACCTCTCGAGCTTGTTGAGCAAGGCACACACATATAGGGATGGTTTTGGTCTCTTCTTGATGACACATTAGCATAGTCACCCAGAATTTGTATAAAATTCACACAGAAATAGAGTTCCGTGTGGAAACACGGATCCTAGGGAATCAGTAAGGTTATTCATGAACCCCATGACCTACAACAGGGATCCTAAAAATGTCCCCAACAAATCCACAGTGTGCTTTTACGAAGTGCACCCTGACCATGTGCTCCTTGAATTTATAAATATCAGGAAAACAGAGCTCAGAAGAACAGCATGCATTACCCAAGTAGAACTACAGCACACGTGTATTAAAGGTATTAATTCTGCACATTTACAACATCTGAATCTCAGTTCCATGTACCACGTGCATAATGAGGAAGAGTAAGAGGGAAGAGAGAATGGGGCGGGCAGCACAAGAGCTACTACATACCTGCACCTGGGGAGGTGAAGGCAGGAGCACCAAGAGTTCCAGGCCGTATAACACAAATAGTGACACTCATTCTCCAAAAAACAATCTACCTTTGAATGGACATCATAGGACTAGTAAATATAACTACCAACTAACTACTTCTTCGCAACTACTTTAAACTTGACCTCTTAGATAGTCAAGCAACAACCACAGGCAACGGAGGCCATGGGCTGAAGCGTTCAATCCTCAGTGGAAAGACGAACATTTCTCTGGTTCTCTCCTTCCACACATGATAGGAAGATGAAGAGCTGGGGAAGGCACTGCTTCAGGGGCCTCGAGAAGGTCCTATCAGAAGGGAACATGGTGCCATAAATTAGGGCCTTCATTGCCCACGTGAGGGGGACTCCTCACTTGTAATGATACAGTAAGCTTGTTGCTCAAGCAAATGATACTTGCATTCAAACCCTGCTTTCCTCTGCTGTCGAAAATAACTGCACTTCGAATCGGTAATTTTCTCTGCATGCTTGCTTTCCCTGGGAAGACACTGTGGAAGTGGAGTCTCGGATGGAGTTACATTTCAGCAGGGCATACTGAAGGCCCACCCTGGCTAACCAGGACTCTGTGAAAGAATTAGAAACCGAAAAGGCAGGCAGAAAGCATCGACACCTAAGGCAACACGAAGGCTCTTAATTGTTAGTCCTCAAAGGCAAGCTGCTACTATTTATGTGTGTGTTGGGGGGGAGGGGTGGGAATTTAATAAAAACAGAGTTTAGAGTGTGAAGGAATTTTATTAAATCTCCCGTTTGCAGAAGAGCAAGTCAGGTGTGTTGCCATGACGCTTGCAAAACCCTGCTGGTTGTGATGGGGAAGATTTAGAACCATCCCTTGGAGCTCTGAATTGAGCATTTGTCAGGAGGCAGTCCTGAGGAAAAGGCTGGGGAGCGACAGAAATGAGGGCAAGGAGGAAGATGCACCCGAAGTAAATGGAAGCAGCACGTTTCTGTGGACCTGGCGCTCCCTCCTACCTCCCAAATTCCTGGGAGGGGGCATCCAGGGAAGAAAGGTGAGCCTCGTTTTCAGTCTCAGATAGTCTCAGAGTACACACTGCTTAATTTCTCTCAACCCTGGGACAATCCGAAATGTTTTCATATGCCACTTATTTATATTAGGACATTGCGGAGCAGGATTTTGGGGATGGAGAGATAAGTCCTCGCGGCCCTGTACTGTGGGAGTACAGTGCTCAGGACTCTCTGTTCCAGAGTCTATGACTCATCCCTCTGCTTACCACACACAGCTTCTCTCTCTCAGTGCTGCCTCTTGTTCCCAAGGCAAGACCACAGAAGAAGAGACTGTTAGAGGAAACATTATGTATGTGATGATGGACCTTTGCGTGACTGAATAGTCCAGGGGAAGGCCTTTTCAGACATCTTCCAGCAAATTCTGTTTCAGACTTTGGGTGGAGCAGGAGTCTGAACAATTAGCTGTGGCTGCTCCTCTCCTGATTTCTTTCTTGGTGACATTCTAGGATCATTTGCATTGAGAGTGGAATTGGGCCTTGTTTCTGAATAACTTCTGTAATTCAGTTTTCTTGAAAGCTGGATAATGACCTAGGTGTCCCTAGGAGGTCTTTCCTGGGGGAGATGCTAAATTACTGGTTCAACTCATCTTGGTGGAGTTCAGGCAGATGTATATTAAACACTGCCGCTTGGTCTTCAGGCTATCCTGTTTTAATGATGGCGAACCAGCACTCTCTCTCTCAACCTTGTTCTCCTTTTTTGGAGCTTCATAGAACAGCACCCAGGGAAAAGGAAGAATTTAACGATTGCTCGTACCCACTGGCTGAAACTAAGCAGGATATTTCTAAGCTCCTCTGAAATTTAAGTGGAAACCTCTTCACTACTCCAGGTTCGAATGAGGGAGCTTAAGTTTACGCTGAAGACGCAGAGGAGAGACACAAGCCGGGAAAGAAGTACATAATGGTTTGAACCCAAGGCAGTGATGCTGATGAATACGGGAGGAGATCCATGGGAGGCCAGAGGACAGTTCTTCCCGGGCTGACCTGAACAATTATGGAGGCCAGAGAGGTGAAGAATGGGTTAGAACACGCAGAAGGACTCTCTGATGTTGTTCTCAATGACTAAAATCAAGCCTCTTTGCCTGTATTTGGCCAAGGGGGCTCATCCCAAATAGGCCACCCCCTCAGCTGGCATTAGCTGTATGTCAGAGGCCATTGGAAGAATTTTCAATCAGGACAAAAGGCACAGAAAAAGGAGGGAGTTTGCCTGAACTCTTCCAGGAGGCAGCAGAGCTGGGATTCGGAAAGAAGCTTTTTGTCTATAGGTGTGCACTCCTCAAGTCAGTATTGTCTTTATTACAGAATCAAGAGCTTATATTACAGGAATATTATTAACAAATGGGGAAAACTTGGTGTAGAGCTGAGAGTCAAGGGAATTCTTCACCTTCCCAGGAGATAGATACAAAACCTTCAGATGTGACCTAGCCGTGGTGGTCTTTCAGAGGACATAGAGGGCCAGGAAAAACAGGGGTGAGAAGCAGAGAGCAGAGTATGTGTGAAGGAGGCCTCATAGAGGAGAGGATTTAAAAGGGTCATGGTCTAGCTAGGGTTGGTGGCATCAGTTTGGGAGATGATGTCGAGGCTCCAGAAAGGGTACAGTGTATCTCTGAGCTCTGTGTCCACAGCGGGCAGTCAAGGATGCAACAGTACCTCCACCAACTCTTATTTCCTGTATTTCCTTCAAAGCCAGGGAATTGGGGAGCACCCAGATGGAGCAGACAGATCTCTCCCTCATGCTCTCAGGGGTGCTGAGCAGTCTGGGATGTCAGGCTCCAGGTGAGCAAACCTCCAGGGGCTCTGGTGGAGCAGCTGCCTTTCTACATGCAAGAGTCTCTGGGTTGGGGAAGCTCTGAGGACCCCAGTTTTTCTCTTCTTCCTACCTCCTTTGACTTCCCTGGGGGAGTGAAAATGTGCTAGGCAAAGGGAGGGATCAAGGAATTGGGGGTCTTCTGAGGGGGCCTTATTCTCACAAGTAGATGGCACGTCAGAATGAACAAATTCATGTTAATCTCAACACATCTGCGTCACGCCTTTCTGCACACTCCAGAAAGCAGGGATGTACTCAGAAACAACCCCAAGGGGACCCAGGAGCCAGCTGCGTGGGGGCTCTCTGTCTATCTTTAGCATCCACCCATGCTGGGCAGCACAGATTAGTGGAAGTCCCAAGCCTCACCTGGGCATTAGTTCCGCCCCCTCTCTCTTTGTTCAGCAGCGGCTATAAATGACACCCTGTGCTCTCTTTCCCCGTGTCTCCCTCACTCAGACGGCCTTTTAGTAAGAGTTATAAAACAAACAAAAATTACTAAGAAAGTAGGTTAGTGGAAAGGTGAGGGGAACAGAACTTCTGAAAAAATTCTCCCTCAGAGCAGGATTTGAGATATAGCAAGGAGACTGATAAAGTAGGCCATTCAACCTATTATACCGCTATTTTCTCTGGTGAGAGATGCTTGCTGGATTTGCATTCAGTTTCATTTTAATACTTAATTTTTCTTTTGCTTAAAAACAGAGGAAAATTTTCCATTAGCTACAAATTTTACTCTGACCCAGGGACATAGCCAATGAATATTATAGTCAACAATTAGACATGATCATATTACACTACTAAACATTGCCAGCTAATAGAAATAATTGTTGTTTCTCTACAAAGCTATGATACAAAGTCCTTGTCAGACCCTGGTCACGATCTTCCTGAAATGACAGAGATTTCAGTAGGGGCAACGCCAAACTGCAGCAGGTTCTAGCACAGGGTAGTGGTGTGGTGTGTTAGGTTGCAGCCCCAGAGGAATTCATCCCGAAGGACATCCTTGCACGGCACAAACAGCTGAATTTCAACACTCAAAGTAATTACCTTCAAGTACTTAAAACGCCAATAGGATTGATTTTAAGGCATAGGCTAACAAGGCAATAAACGTCAATCTGCAATTGTGGGAGGGACCTGAGTGGTCATTCACTATAACTGTGACGTCTTCTTTTTTTTTTTTTTTTGAGAGAGGGTTTCCCTGTAGTTTCTAGAGTCTGTCCTGGAACTAGCTCTTGTAGACCAGGCTGGCCTCGAACTCAGAGATTCGCCTGCCTCCGTCTCCCGAGTGCTGGGATTAAAGGCGTGCGCCACCACCGCCCGGCTGTCTTCTATTTTTTAAAAGAAATACGGGAGGCAAATTATACTTCACTTAAACCAGCATTTGAAGTTAAAATCAAAGAATTCGCTTCTCTAAAGTGTTTTTTAAAGTAATCTTGCTTACACTACTTATTTGTTTGGTCTGCTCTTTCTATATATAAGAGAGTAATCATTAGGTCACTGAACACAACAGTTGGTCACCCCTGCCCACAGCAACGAGGCTTCCACATGCATCTTACTAATGCACATACGTCTAAACATGACTTTGACCTACCATGGTTTTTGTGAGTGGTTATATCATTGGTTATCAACTTGGATTACAATCACTTGTAGATATTTTAATCTTGACAATGTGCAAGTTGAAAGGTTCCAAGGTCTCAGGCAAGGGTCCTGCCCCTGACTTACTAACCATTCTTTATTCCCATTCCCCTCCCAGGGAGAAGAACAGAAGTGCGTGTGAGTCTCCTGCAGGGGATAGTAGCTAGAGGGGATCAAGGAGCTAGCAAGAGCCAAGGCGGATGAACTTTGAGCATCTCCATCTTCAGGTGGGTCCTGCAGGGGCCAAGAATTCTAATCTAAAGAGACAGAGGCGGGGCCAGCAGGGATCTGGAGACAACGTCTACATTCACAAGGACCCCCAGCGCCAGTCACTATTCAGTCCAGAGCACGGATCTAGGACAACTCCGCTTTCAATAGCATGCAGACTTCTGCTTTGCGGGGGGGGGGGGGGGGGGGGGGGGGAGGGGGGGAGGGGCAGGATCTCTTGGTTTATAAATGTTTGCGATGAATTAAAATTTTATGAAAATCGCCTTGGTCAAATATTCTGTGTGGCTCCATGCCCTCCGACGCGCCAGCGAACAGTCTCTGGGTAACCATGGCACGGTGCTGACAAACACAAGTCAAATATTTGCAGCAGACACAAGAGCAACGTCTGGAAAAATTATTTTTTTTTAAGTATTATAGATAAACCTATATTGGATGATTTGATGCTTGGTAATGTTTCCCAGAATAGAGCAATGAAGGTTAAACTAAAGAGTGGGAGGAGTAAAGGGCAGTGCGACACTGTGGAGTGGGCCTACGGTACAATGAACAGAAGCAAGACTCGCTGCCCCTTTTCCTGTCCAGCCACCCTGCCACGAGTGTGTAGCTGCTTTTTCGGCTGCGCTGAGGCATGCCGCTTCCCCGAGGATCTGCTTCAAGTGCAGTCTGCGCCTCTGGGAGCTGATTCTCTAGTACTTGTTAGTTCTGCAGAGATGCTAAATTACCGGCCACAGTCCCTGGAGGGCAGTGCCTTGGAGAACGGTACCCTAGAGGGAAGCATCATGGAAGCTAGAACCCTGGCAGGCTGTGGCGACCTGGAGGACTGTGGCGACCTGGAGGTAGCAATCTGGAAGGGCTGGACTCTAAAGGACAGCACCCTCACCACCTGGAACACCCTAGAAACATGGGGGGTGGCCAGATGAGCGGCAGAAGGAATGAGTAGATTTGGATATCTCCAGGTTATTATTAGAAGATATGGAGGCAAGACAGAGAAACTCTGGTTTCACAGTTCAGTGGGGGGAAGAATATATCACCAATGTATTCAGTAAGTTAATCATGCAGTCTCCCGGTAGGGCCCCAGGAAAACATGGAGGTTGCTCAGAGGGGTGCCTCGCCTGGAGCCCCCTGTTGGGAATTACAAGAAGACACAGTCTTTGTGTATGGTCAACTTTCCATTTCTTCAACAGAGACAAATCTCTGAGAACAGCAATCTCCATTGCACTATTCTTGCTCAAGGGACTTGGTGTAGATTTCCGAGAGCCTTTAGTTCATAGGATCCAGGGAAAGAGCCTGAAGAAAACATCAGTACGGAAAGATAGTGTGTGCTATGCTATTATCTCAGAAGGGGAGCTCTGGGATGTGCTGAAACTAGGCTGTAGGCAGGAATGTCTTACCTTTAATAAAATAGAGCAGCTTCCCCTCTGAACAAGTGGAAGTTAGATACAAAGCCAGAATCACCTGTTACCATATGAAAAAAAAAAAACGACTGGTGTAGGCAAAGGCGGATCTATGTTCCCAGCACCCATAATTATTCATTTTGCTCACGTGCATGGATAGCAATAGATCACAATTATTAAATGAGAATAAGCGAAGGTTGAGCTATGAGCAACCCAGGACAGAGTCCTTTGTCTAGCCAGGACAGAGAGACTGCACAGCAGCCCAGCATCCAGGAGTAGAACATCTCCGCCATTTAGTAATGTCTGACACAACATCTTAGGAAGGTTCTGCCTTCTTTCTGCTTTCTTGGCTGGAATGCAGAGGCAGACATCCTTTTCCACCGCAGTGCACATTTCTGCCATGGGGATTTACTCGGATTTGCCTGAAGCACATTGACAGAGACTGAGAAAACATGAGATTGAGAGCCACGCAGACCATAGGCGCAAGTTCCAGTTTCATTGCTCAGAGTCAAGCTGTGTGACCCTGGATATGTGGCTTAACTCCTGTGTGTCCATAATTTCCCCCTCTGCAGAATGTCTCATTGTAGACGGCAAAGATAAGCACAACTCTCTACAGTTAGCGTGAACTTTGAGCGGTGAAAACCTGGCACACACCTGGACTCCCTTGTGCTCCAGGTTTGGGTAGTTTTATTCGGCACAGGTTGTTCGAGTGTTTAGCAAAGGGGCCGGGTTGTTCTGGCAGTAATGAGTCCTGTATGCAAAGATTACATAGACGTCAGCCGTACAAAACAACGTAAACCTAGGTTTGGATGAATACCACTATTTTCTCTCTGCGTTTAGGCATCTAGATCTCCACCTCTTTACTCTCCTCCCGGGCCTCTTCATCCTTAGCCGCAGCAGCTTCTCTCCATCCCTCTAGGGAGTCTGCTCTTTGATGAACTGTTCCCTTCTTATGGCAGTCTAAATAGAAATGCCCACCCCAAGAGGCTCTTATATTCGAATACTTGGTCCGCAGTTGGTTGTACTTTTTGGGAAAGATTAGGAGATGTGGCCTTGTTGGAAGAGGTGTGCCACTGGGGACAGGATGTGCTTTGAGTTTTCAAGAGACTAGTGTGATTCCCAGATAACACCCTCTGCCTATGCTCGTGGATTAACTACTGCTCCGGCACTATGGCTGCCTGCCTGCTGCCACGCTTCCTGCAAGATGGTCATAGACTCTAACCTTCCAGAACTGTAAGCCCCAAATTAAACACTTCCGTTTGTAAGTTTCCTTAGTTATTGAGTTTTGCCATCACAATAGAAAAGCAACTAAGAACCTCGCTGGAATTCTTCCCTCTTCTCGAGGAGTTGCTGATCGCACACACAGGTCTCTAGGACTCCGGTACCTCCCACCTCCACACAGGGCTATGAATTCCCTCCGACATCACACTATCCGTTTCTCATGTTGCCTTTGTCACAAGATGCAGTTTAAAATATGCTTGTTTATCTGTAGGTCTCCTACACGGCACCCAGTCTTAGCCTAATGCCTTGCACACAGTAGAGAATTAATGGATACGCATTGAACAAATGAGTGGATGGACACCAAGCTTCTGCAGGGCAGGGTCTGTCTTTTATACATTCCTCAAAATTTATATCCCTTTGTTACTAATAAATACAGTTTTGTTATTCAAATTAATTCAAATGACTTTCTATAATTCATACAACAAGATAGTTACCTGACACCCAGCATTTTTGTCTGTATTAACCCCAACGAAAGCCTTAAGCAATACTCCTCCTACATTAGCTTTGTCTGGAGCAAGGAAATAGGTCTCTCTATTGCTCAGTCCTGCACAGTAGGTTTTGACAATGTCTCTGCTCAGCTAGTGCCCTACCAGGTACTTGAGGCACAAAGGACAGGCTCATTTTTGTCCTTACGAGGTCACGGCCAGAGATGCAGGATGAAAGGGTTAGTTGTAGCAATGTAATAAATGCAATGGGAGAATCAAGCACTTGACCCCACGGAAGAAATGGGATATTGTCTGAGGGATAGGTGGGACCTTCGATCTGGATCTTAGATGAAGGACAGCTTGTCCTGTGCTGGGACTGGGCACCTTCAGGGCAGAGGAACACCTCCATGCATAGTTATGGTAGTCACGTGGTATAACCAAGGCAAGAAGAGGATACTGGGAAAGTGTGTAAATGAGACTGGCGGGCAGGTGGGTGCCGACCATGGAATCTCCAGAGCACACTAACCACTGGGAACACCTCCCTCAGTCTCATGGGGAGTGTGGCAGAGCTTCAGACGTAAGGAACTCTAAGGGACCTAGGCTCTGGGAAAACTATCCTGGGGATTGTAGATGTAGAGATGCAGTTGGTATTGAGAGTAAAACAAGCATTGTGGGCAACCAACTGTGTCCTAAGGTTCTGTGAAGGCCACAGTACCAGCCTAGGGCCTGCTCTATTTACTGGGCTTACATCAGGGTAGACGGGGCAAGAAGCCTGTGAACCCACCTTCTTTCCACTAAAGTAATCCCTAAGACATCACACCTTTTCAGACGGAGTAAATGTTCCTGCACAGTGGGAAGAAAGCTCTGCCTAGGGCCAAGAGGCTCAGAACAGCACCCTTCCTCTGTACAGTAAATAAGCAAGACTTCAGAAAACCATGGCATTGGAAAGATTATGCCCATATTTGGGGTGGTAAGAGAACTTTTATTTATAAACCAAACCTGGACAAGCTCATCTATAGCCTCAGGCAAACTTCACCTCATGTAAGTTTGTTATCTCAGGATTTCTGACACAGTGCCAGAAAGCTGACTGACATATTGCTTTACCAAAGTACATATAGGAGCGGCAGCTGAATTTCTAACCAGAAGGAGTCAATCTGCCTTCTGAAACATCACCTGTCTACTAGTACTAGTTATGTGTTTCGGGTTAGCCTTGAAATAGTTAAGAGTCATCTATACAAAAACCAGAATATTGTGTTTCAGCTTTAGATTCATATATCTGTATACCTTTATGTGCCTTCTACAATTATTCAGCTGTAATAGCTCCCAGACCAAGACAGGCCTCTTTCTCACTAATTATGAGTGACTCAGATTTTGTTATGGTAGCAAGCACGCACATTCAGGAACCCGATGCTCTCTGAGGCATATTCCAAGCTCAGTGCTCAAAGTGGCTGGGGAACAGTGTGCTCAGAGAGCAGCCAGTGCACACGGGGGCACCCAGGCGGGAGGTAGGTTTGATGCCAGGGTTTGAAAGCCACGGTCTGTGCCTTGTATAGATGCAACCGTGCCATGCAGAGCTAAGCAAGGTAACGATGCAATCAAGGGCTCAGAAAATAGCACAGCAGTAGGCCCCTGGATTTGATTAAAGCCAAATGTCTTATCATATGTGTCCCTCTGTACTGTGATGCTGGTTTCAGCTTTACTCCCGAGAGGAGCCAGGACTAAAGCCTGGACACATTTTAAAATTAAATTCAGTACATCACAGAGAGACTATTTTTGAAGTTATTTACAAGATGGCCTGTTGAGCTGGCCAGCTTCCCCTCATGGTGGCAAAATAAGTGAAATATTCAACTTAAGAAGGAAGAAACGTTTGTTTTCAGAAGGTTCCCTACAAAATGTTTTGGCCCCATTGCCATTGGCTGTGGAGTCACAGGGCATGGGAAAGTGCAGGAAGTGCCAAGCAGGAAGAAGAAAAAGAAACGTAAGGGCCTGTGGCCGGCCCAGTGGTCCCTTCAAGGGGACAGTCCTAATGTTCCCATAGCCTTTCACTATGTGTCATCTCTCTGGATGGCCCATCACCTCCCAAAACAGCACAATGACTGGGGATGAACCCTCACCATATGGGCCTTTGGGTGACATTCCAGGTCCGCATTCATATTCTAACCTTTATATATATATATATATATATATATATATATATATATATATATATATACCGAAGTTTCACTTGTGGGAATAGTGAAAACAGAAATTCAGAATCCAGCTGTGCTGGTGGCGGGTAGAACGCATTGTTGAGCCCTTCTAATGTGCGTCTACCCTCCACACTTTCTCAGAGATCTCGTGAATCATGTCACGTGTCCCCAAGGACGCCCCTCACTCTGCTGGCGGCACCGACTACACAAAGAAAATGGAGGGGAGACTCACGGGACAGCTTTGAAAGCTGCTGGGGCAAGCTCAGGAACATGAATGAAGTCCCAAGGGAGCAAGAAGGCATGGCCAAGGTGTCCCAGGTGTGGCTGCAGGGAGACTGGAGAAAGACAGGATCCATGGGGTTTCACTTTGGCACATTGTGAAGTTTTGTTACACATACACCTTGTGAAGTGTTCAAACCAGGGGACTGACACGCCCATCACTTAATACTTCCCCTTTCTTAGGGATGCGAGCTTCGCCAGCCCTCTCAGCTATTCAGAAATGTTCTGCAGCTGACAGCAAGGCCCATCCCTGCTGGGGACTCTATACTCCTTGGCCCTCCTCTCCCCCATCTCAGCCTTGCCCTCTGCAGCCTCCAACAACCACCTTTCTGCTCTCGACTGCGGCAAGATTGATAATATTAGAGGCTTACATATAACTGATAGTGAAAGTTTGAATTTTTAATTTTTATGACAAGGGGACAGGGGACTTTTATTGACAGGAAGAATTTGAGAGAAAAGTCAGGTCTGACACAGCGTCAGAGGTGAGCTGACACAATACAGATGACGGAACGCACTGAAGATGCTCAGAGATTAGCATGCATTTCATGACTCCAATCCAGAGGTCATCAGAAGCTAAACTAAGCCAGAGGCCAGCTAGGTGAGGAAGGAAAAGCAGGGTTAAGGGGCAGCAGGGATATCTTAGAACTTAAGGGAACTTGGGGACAATCTAGCTTCCAAATACTTGAGTACTGCCAAAGGAAGCAGACATACAGGTAACATTATAGAGCTATATATATTATATAGTATATATGTCTATACTGTATACATAAACATATGGAACAGGTTATATTTAGAATGTACATACATGTATGTAACAACAATTCATTTTAAAAGAGCCATGAATTTCAGAGACAGCAAGGCAGAGGTATATGGGATGAGAGCATTTGGAGGTAGGAAAAGGGATGGAGAAATTATGTAATTACATTGTAATCTCAAAAATAAAAGAAATAATAA
This sequence comes from Arvicola amphibius, assembly GCF_903992535.2. Classification (NCBI taxonomy): domain Eukaryota; kingdom Metazoa; phylum Chordata; class Mammalia; order Rodentia; family Cricetidae; genus Arvicola; species Arvicola amphibius. The sequence goes on from NC_052064.1 coordinate 19,186,679, forward strand.
ATACAAATTCACTGATACCAGTGTTTGTGATTGTGTGGTATTTGGGGATTGGTGGGAGAAACTAACTCAGCTGGGGGAATCACTATGTATAAGGACCACAAAGAGTATTTTTTCTTCAGCTGTACTTTCCTTCCAAAAATTTAAAATAGAGGAGGAATTAGCCTCTCCTCAAAGGGAAAAAGCAAACCATATTAACCTGCAGGCAGGAAACAGCAGCAGCGTGAAGGTGATGTATTTCTTGCTCAGTTTGCCGCCCGAGGCTCCAACTCTCAGGCCGGCCTGACCCTTCCCTGCCTTTTCTGCTCCAAATTTTTATCCCATCAGTGACCAGGTTTCAGTGATGCTGTGCCCTAAATAAGTGATTCGGTCAAATGCAAACAAGGGAAAGACAGACTTTGTTAGATGATATTATTGTGGAGAGGGTGTCAGGCAGGAAACGGCTGTTGGAATAGGGAGAAACTTCCACCAACTCTGTAGAAGTTCACAGACGGCAAGAAGGAACAGAGCAAGGCAGAGGCACACCGACTTAGCACAGAAGATTATATCCTGGGCTAGCCTGTTTTCTTGGAGTCCTTACTGAAGGGTTCTTTGCTAACTCAGCTGAGCTTGAGCCACAGGTGAGGAGTCCAGGGAAGGAGACAGGCAGACACAAAGGCGGTTTGACAAGCATCTTATGAAACAGCTGATGAGACACACAGAGTGAGAGAATGTTTGGAAGGCTATGTCTGGCTGACCCCAGCACACCGACCATCACCACAGAGGCGTCTGTAAGTCACACAGGCTTCTAACAGTAAACTGATTTCCACAAGGCAAAGGACAGAGGGGTTTCTCACCTTTGCTGTTTCCCAGCTTTGCAGGGTCGGGTGAAAGCCAATGTCCCACTCCTCCTAGTTGCTAGCATCTTACCGTGCTGACATCCACAGTGGCCTGCCATGACCTCTGCTGCAGGATCTTCTCCCTCCCGTCCAAGCCACACGAATACAATTGCATTATTCTATTTAAAACCAATATCCAGTGGTAAGCAAACAACGACCTTGTGAAATTAAATGATTCCTGAGCTCTCGCACTGACCGCAGGACACAGCACACTCCTCTGCATGGAGGCCTAAATTTCACACCCTACCTCCTGCCTCAGGTCATGTTCTCTGTCTCCCAGGTGCCTGCACTCTGAAAAAGCCAATTCTGTTGTAGCCCAGCTTATGTCACCTATTATTATATATTATAATATATTATAATATTATATTATAACCCCCCTATTGGGCTTTATTCGTGTTTATTGAAATGTCACTCACTGCTTAGGGCCCAGCTTACAAACCATTTTCTGAAATATATCTCTGGGGCCCACAAAAATAAACATGTTACCAATCTATGAGTATAGCAGAATATCATTACGACTCATTTCTTTCTCTTTCTTTCTTTCTTTCTTTCCTTCCTTCCTTCCTTCCTTCCTTCCTTCCTTCCTTCCTTCCTTTCTTCCCTCCCTTTCTCCCTCCCTCCCTTTCTCCCTCCCTCCCTCCTTCCCTCCCCCTCTCTCTTTCTCTTTTTTTCTTTCTTTACCAGTGTGTTTGGTTCTATCATAAGTCACTGGGCTGTCCAGCCTCTGGTTCCTGGCCCTCCAGGCAGTGTCAGAGGTGGGCTTCCTCTCATGGATCTCAAGCTGGAGCACTCCCACAATTTCTATGCCACTCATACACAAGCACATCTCGTAAGCAGGACAAATTGTAGGTTGAAGGTTATGTGGCTGGGCTGGTGTTCCACTCCCTCCATTGAAGCCATGTCTGGCTGTAGGAGCTGGCCAGTTCAGCTCCATATCCCCCATTGCTAGGGGTCTTAGTTAGGAGCACCTTCATAGATTCCTTGGAAATTTCATTGCACTAGGTTTCTAGTGCTTCCCCAAGATGTCGCCAATTCTAGTCGCCAATTCTAGTTACCCATTATGGGTGGGGCCATTCCTGGGATAGTGGTCCTCCATTCTATAAGGAAGCAGGCTGGGAAAGCCATAAGGAGCAAGCCAGTAAGCAGAACTCGTCCATAGTCTCTGCCTCAGCTCCTGTCTCCAGGTTCTTGTCTCGTTTGAATTCCTGTCTTGGCTTCCCTCAGGGGTCTGTGATGCAGGATATGTAAGCCAAGTGAACCCTTTCCTCCCCAAGTTGATTTTGGTCATAGTGTTTCATCTCAGCAAAGTAACCCTAAGACATTACTAGACACAATATATCATAAATCTCAAAAAATTTCAAGAGAAAAAGAAAGATAATATGTTTTAAAGGTTTCAATAAACAACAAGATAAAACAACTAGATACATCAAGACACCTAGTAATATATTCTAAAATAATACAAAACCACATAGAACTGAAAGGATGGGCAACAGAATATTCTAAAATAACACAGAGAGACTTCAGCACCTCGCGTCGAGTAAAGGATAAAGAAGAAGTAAGGAGATAGAGGGCTTAAATAACAATAAGCCAGTAAATCTTATACACAAACTCTACTCACTAACAGTACACACATTTTCTCAACTATACATGAAACAGGCACCAAGACAGATCATAGATTAAGTAAAAATCAAATTGCCATAGGTTTAAAAATATAGATATAATATAAAATATTTCTGACAATGATTGAATGGAACTAGAAACGGACAATAAACAGGAAAACGGAAACATTCGCAGATTTACAAAATTCAACAGCATCCTCTCAAAGGAGCAACAGACCAAAGAGGAAATCATAAGAGAGATGAGAACGTACTTATCAGGGCTGAGAAAAGGAGGGTGGAGAGCTGTGTATTCATCCAAGTTTCAGGTTTAGGGTGACAATAAAGTTCCGGATGACAGTAATAATCTCACAACAACATAACTATATTAAATGCCACTAAACTGCACACTTTAAAATGATTGATATTCTCAGTTTTACGCTGTGCACACTTTATGACAGGCAGTCAAGCCACAAACAGAACGCGGTACATCTGTAACAAACTCAGGAGAGAAAGAACCCCAGCAGAGCTTGGGCAAGGAACCTGCAGGGAGATAGGTCATGGGCCCTAGAAGATGGCCTACTCCTTTCATTCAGCTAATTGAACTAAAACAACTCATACTGACCAACCATTACCCCCAGACTGGCACATCATGGCAGCATGCACATGCTCATAGTAGACAAAGCCCCAGCACGAACAAGTGCAAGTGTCTCCCCCAGCTAAGGAGCTACTGGTAACTGACAGATGGGGGATACAAAGTCAGGCATTCTAAGGATGGGACCCATCTAGGCTGAGAGGCTCCAGTGGGAGGTCGTCATCCATCTGAGAGGACAGAGGCAGCACACACTGTACTTGATCTGTTTGGAGATAGACAAAAAGAGGACACAGCCTTGAGTCAGAAGGAAAAGGGGTGCATCTGGGAGAAATTGGGGGAAGGGAGTTCATTGAATATGATGGAAATATATTACAAAAAGTTCTCAAAGAACTAATAAAAACGAGAAAAAGAAACGAACATGATAATACAAAACTTAGCAAGTTCACTTAAAGAGAAACATAAATGAGTCTTAATCATGAAAAAAAATTACTCCTGTTACTCATAGCTTAAAAATCCTGACTATGAATTATAAAATGGAAGTGACAGCATTTTCCAATGATCATGGGGGCAGATCCAATTTCAAATGTTTGATGACATACTTTCTTTTAGTATTTAAATGCAGACTCTGGGCAAATGCAATGAAAGTAACAAGTGCATGTGTTTCTTTCGTATGGTATTGAGATAGCTATGCTAAAGGCATATTTGCAAAGTGACATATGTCTGTGGATATTTAATATAGCATTGCTTTATAGTAAACAAGACTGCAAACACCTATGTGTCCACAGTGGAGGTATAGCTAAATAATAGCATGTCACCCTGTGGAGCTTCGTATAGGCCCATAGAGGTAGGTAAAATCCCTAGAATATGTTCCTACATGAAAAAAATTGAAGGTAGAACTATGTATATGGCAAACTACTTATATTTACAAAGATGAGAATAAGGAACTCTTTTGCTTTCTGTGGTACAAAGACTCTAGAAGGTTGCCTGGGGCTCTTAATAGCAGGTACAGGGAAGGGTTGTGTAGATAGGCAATGAGTATAAGAGAGGATTCTCACTGCATATTTTTATATATTTTTAAATTTTCCTACTACTAAATTAAAAGGGCAAAATTGCTATGATATTAATATGTCTTGATTTGCCATGAGATTTTAAAGAGTACTTTGTTAACTGCCCCCTCCTTTCTCTGTCTTATTTATTTAGCAAAACCAAGTATGGAACCCCAGGGCTTTGTGCAAGCTAGAAAAATGCTGTGCTTTTTGCTAGCCCACATCTTCCAACTTTTTCACCAGTTTACAAATACTTCAGATAGGGTTTCACTAACTTGCCTAAGCAGGACTTAAACATGGGGTCCTTATGCCTCAGTCTACTGAGTGGCAAGAACTATGGGCCAGTGTGGCCATGGGTTTGGAACTATTCATTGGAGTCAGGTGGCCTATTGCTTGGTAATACTTGAAGGACATGGTTATCTTTTCTATAGAATCCATCAGTTGGCAATAGTTTAACTGGAAGGATTATGACCCCATGAGTCACTTTCTGAGTCACAAATGGCTGTTGACAAGTCTCAGCCTTGTACAGGCCCACTACAGGGTACCACAAGCACTATGGAATCATGTTTGCAATGTTGGTACCAAGTTCTGAAGACAGCATTTCCTATCTCTCCTCCCTGTCTTCTGGTTGTCACACTCTTTTTGCCCCTCTCCCTCAGTTTTCCTTGAGTCATACAAAAGTGCTATAAATGTCCAGTTTAGGGCAGAACATTCAACTGTCATTTACCCTGAGCATCGTGGGAGGCCGCATTCACCATTGATCAATACAAAGAGAAGATTCTCTGATTAAGGATGAGAGTAGCACTTGTCTATGGGCATAAACATTAGTATTTAGACTGCATTCTGGTACCATATCAATTTAGCTAAAAAAAAAAATGAGATTCTTCTATGATCTCCCCAGCCATTTAAAAAAATTTACGGGGTTAACAGTACTGAGAATGTATTGCCTCCTATGTAGCAGGGCTCAAATCCAATCTAAGAACATCTGGTTACTCCCATAACAGTCATGCCAACATTGTACCAATGGGCACATCTTGCCTGGCAGGTGGCACTGTAGTTTGTAATCCACAGGCTTCACAGCTGAGAAACACTGTTAGTGTTTTCTCTCCTACAACAGCCTGCATAACACCTTCTGGCACTATGAATGTGGGAAGAAAGCTTCCACCTTGGCTCCCAGTTTGTTTCTTTATATCTTGTCACCGAGGCATGTGCAGTCTTTAGAAATGGGGACTCATCATCAATTTCTGGTGGAGACTCAAGTGCAATGGAATTAGCCTATGTTGTTTTGGAGGTTCCCCAGGGTCTCCGGCAATGTATAAGGAGGTATTCCATACCCACATGGGATTTCTGCTTGGTAACAATGGTTTTTCTAAGAAAACCATCATCCAGCAATGCAGAACACTTCCCTCTTAACTACCTTTTTAAGCTCATGTCTTCTAATTGGCTTACAAGATAGTATGCTTCCATGGGGCTATTTCCTAGATCCTTCACTTTGCTTAAGCATCTCTCCTCTCATCTCCCCATCCCCCACCTCAACACCTGACTGAACTTTTCACCTCCCAATATTCCCCTTTCTCCACTTTCATATGAGTTTTTTACTCATTACCCCCCATCCTTACAACATCTTTCTATGGGCATTTCCTTGTTTCGTGACTTCTCTAAGTTCTCTAAGATAAACACACAGAACTAAACATAGGAGAGATTGACAACACGTGGTGTTTGTCTCTCTGGGTCTGAATTTCCTAGCTTATATTTTTTTTCCTAGTTCCCATTTGACTATTTGCGTATTTCCTTTCTTTTTTTCACATCTGAATAGAATGCCATTGTGCTCAAGTACTGCATTTTCTTTATCCATTCATCCCTGATTGACCTCCAGGATGTATTCATGTCCTACCATTGTCAACAGAGCATCAATGAATGTTAATGACCAAGTTTCTCTGTAAAAGATATAGACTCCATTGGTTATATTCCCAAGAGTAATATAATCCAAATAGTGGCATTTCTAGTTTTTAAAAAAGACTTCCACACCAATTTCAACAGTAGATACATCAACTTACATTCCCACTACCAGTGAATAAAGATTCCCCTTTCCCTACATCCTCGCCAGCCCCTGTTATTGTTTGACTTATTGATAACAGCTATTCTGACGGGGGTGAGCTATAATCTGAAAGTGGTTTTGGGTTGCATTTTCCAGATGATGAAGGATGCTGAACACTTCTCAATGTGTTACTAGGTATTCATATTTTTTTACTTTTAGATCCTTCTGTTCAATTCTTTATTTTCGTTCTCCTTCAGCTGTTTGCTTTCTTGGTGTTCTTTTTACATTCTAGATATTCTCTGTCAGATTTACAAGTGGTAAATACTTTCTCCCATTCTAAGCTTGTCTTTTTCCTTGAACAGTTTCCTTTGCTGTTTAGAAACTTTTCAACGTCATGAAACCCCCTTTGACAATTGTTGGCCTTTTGTCCTGAGCTCTCAGCATCCTTATTAGAGAGTTCTTACCTGTGCCATATCTTGTAGTGCATGTTTCCATTTTAGATTTTATAAGTTAACGATGCATCTCAAGTCCTCATATCAACAAGAACCAAAAAAACCACAAACTCTAAGACGAAAGGTAATAATTGAAATCAGAGAACAAAGAGATGAAAACAAACAAACACATCAATGAAGAGTTTGATCTTGGAAAAAACAGAAAAAAATGAAAATCATTAGCTGAATTAACCAAAGAATAAAGAGAAAGGAAACCCAAATTAATAAGTTTAGAGACTAAAGGGAGACATTATAACAGAGAATCATAGGACATACTTTAAAAGTATACCCATAATTCTGACATAGATAGGGTAGATTATCTCTAGGCTCTGCCCTACTGAGGAGCTATTGGAAGCTGATTGTGTGTGTGGAGAGGGGGGGTCATCCCTTTTTGAGAATGTGTCCACCAATAGAATGTTCCAGTGGATGATGTCACACCTGTGCAGGCAGTAATAACAGGACTTACTGAGTTAATTAAAATAAAATAAGAAAAAGGAAATGGGAAGAAGTTGTGATGGGGTGTGTTTAATGCAAATGAGGGCTACTGTCGGGAAAATGGGTAGTATATAGTACATATTTCATGGCTTCTCTGCCTTTGGCTAAAACCAAGTGTAGTATATATACTTCTCAGCTTAACAGGTTGAGACTGTCATGTTTTATGATATGCATGCATGAAATTCCCAGCAATTACACACTGGAAAATTTAAAAGAAATGGTACAAATTCTTACATGCACATGACTTACCAAAGTTAAGACAAGAAGCGATTTAAAAAAATAAGGTTGAAGAGATTCATCACAAGCAACAAGACTGAAGCAGCAGCTGAAAACCTACCAACCAAAAAAAGCCCAGGTCCAGATGGATTCACCACAGAAATTTACCAGACCTTTAGTGAAGAACTAAAGCCAATGTTTCTCAAGTTGTTCCATAAAATAGAAAAGAAAAGAAGGTTTCCAAATTCTTTTTATAAGGCAGCATTATGCTGATTGCTAAACCATGGAAAGACACAACCGAAAAAGGAAATTATAGCCCAATCTCCCTGATGAACACAGATGAAAAACTTCTCAATAAATACAAACCCCATTCAAAAATATACCAGGATCAAGTTGGGTTCATTTCAGAGATGCAGAACTAGTTCAATACACGTAAATCAATACATACAATCCACCATATAAATGGACTGAATGACAGAAAGCACGTGACCATCTCAGGAGATGCAGAAAAAGAATGGCAAATTCCAACATCCCTCCACGATAAAAGGCCTAAAGAATCTAAGGTTACAGTGAATATGTCTTAACATAATAGAGGCTGCACACAGCAAATCCACAGCCAATACTATGCTAAATGAAGAATAACTCAAAGCATGGCCCACTAAAATCAGGAACTCTATAACCATGTTCACTGTGTTCAACACCTTTTAATATAGTACTTGAAGTCTCAGCTAGAACAATAAGACAAGAGAAAGGATACAAAAGACAAACATAAAAAAGGAAGACGTATTCTTATTTTCAGATGAAATTTATTCTATTTACAAGGCTCTCAAGACCTCAACAGATAGTTCCTACAGCTCATAAACCCTTCCAGAGAAGTGACAGGTTACATAAGTCACACACAAAATCAGTAGCTTTCCTAGACACCGAGGACAAAATGACTGGCAAGGTAAGTGAGAAAGCAATCCCATCCACAATACCCTCAAAAATACATTGGAATAAACATAACCACAGAAGGAAAGACATGTACAAGGCAAGTTTAAAAACACATACAAGAGAAATAGAGGAAAACACTAGGAGATGGGAAGGCATCTCATGGATGGGCAAAATCAATACCACCATCCTACTGAAAGCATTCTACAGATTCAACACAATCTCACTCAAAACTGCAACTTTATTCTTCACAAAAATTGAAAAAGAAATACCTCAAGTTCATGTGAAAACCCCAAAGCCCCCTGATAACCAAAGAAATCTTGAGCAGTAAGAATTCCGCAAGAGGCGCTAATCTACCCGATTTCCAGCTATACTGCAAAGCCAGAGTAATGGGCACAGCATGATGTTGGTACACAACAGACTCACAGGGCAGTGGGCTAGAGTAGGGGACCCAAATACTACACCATGCAATAATAGCTATCTAGTTATCTCACAAAAGATTCCAAAAATGTACACTAGAGGAAGACAGTCTCCTCAACAGATGGTGCCCGAGAACTGGTTGTTCACACGCAGAAGGAAGAAAGCAGCACAAAGACTTCTTGTACAGTCTTTAACATCCTTGGCCCCCCATTTCTGCTAGTCTGGGGCAGCATTCATGTCAGGTGTGGTGAGGGATACGAGCACAGAAGACCTCAGAGGAGCAGAGCTGTGTAGTGAAGTCGGGAGTCTGCTGAGTAGCCTGGCAGATTGAGACTCCCAGGACAGAGAGGCAGGACCTAGAGACCCATACCAATTAGGACCAGGGGCAAGGTCTGTCTAAACAGATGGTGCCATTAGTAGGGCATGCCATGGAGGAGCTGAGGGAGGGCAACCCTGTTTCAAGGGAGAAGAGTGTAAAAATGTGGCAGTCAGAGCCAAGGAGAGCTCCCCAGGAACCTCTGGATTTCCTGTCTCTGCCAAGACTCTAGTTGACTACATTATTATGCAAAGTACACAGATAAGTCAATGGCTCAGAGACACAGATGCACAGACTTAGCACAGCCTTTGTCTTGGATGTTTCTAGCTACTAGAGTTCCTTCTTACACAAGTCAGCTTGGAGCTGGAAGATCACCCTTCATCTAGTGCCTTCATTCATTCATCCATCAGAATTCCAAAGAAACAAATGCATTTATTTATTTATTTATTTATTTATTTATTTATTTATTTACTTACTTACTTACTGCCCTGTTCTTCTTTATGTCTCTTGAGAACCCATGTTTATATATCCTAAATGTGTCACCCTTTTCAGGACACTGAGATTCTGGCTCACTGTTCAACAGGGCCCAAATTTCAAGTGATACAGGATCGCGCCATGGAGCCCAACTGGCCTTGAAATGGCTCTCCTCTTTCTGTTTCTGAGCGCTGGGATTACAGGTGGGTGCCCCCAAGCCTGAAAAGGAATGGTGTCTGCCCAAGGAGCCTCCCCTCTCTTTCTCTCTTCTTAAGACAGATATTAAAATTTAAAAGCCAGAGCAGGGAATAGGAAGAGCTAATGAAAAGGTTGCCAAGTGCGACTTTAAATCTTAGCATGTCGGAGGCTGACTAGGAAGAAAGGCAGGTTGCATGCCAAAGGTCAAGCAGCTCTGATTTTAGAGGTTCCATGCCTTTCAAATGTCCTCCAAGCATCACATAAAAAAACATTGGGATTCATTTTGACCAGTGATGACTCAAATTAATAAGAAAAATAAAAAATGAAAATCAAACCTGAGCAAGCCCAGCTGGACAGCGGCTCTCAGAGGCAGGCGCTTGGAGTCTGCAGTCAGTTGCTATGTGGAGTCAGCTCTGGGCCAATCTCTTGTAAGACAGATCTGGTTTCAATCTGTGTTTCTTCGGTTTTTATTTATTTTATTTATTTTTTTATCAGTGTTGGCCTAGATTTCCGAAGTTGAGTGGAAATGGAAATATTTTTTCTCTCCCTTGAACTCATCTGTCTCCTTTTATTTACATAATATAACATCTTTTCCCCCTGAAGAATTCTGTTTTTGAAGAAGACAAAATGAAAGTAAAATAAATGGAAAATTTCCTCCTGGAAACCGTGAGACACAGGATCTTCCCTTCAGATCAACTCTCTAGGCCTTGCTGCCGCCACCACCACATGGTGTCCATGTGACGGATGAACGAGGCTACAGAACTGAGACCAGAGTCAAACTGTGTTTGTCAAGGGACTGGCTGAGCCCCACTCCGTCCCCCAAGACAGAACAAGGGGATATGTCTGTTAACCCACTAATATCCGCTCTTGATTCCAAAGCAAGGAAAGCAGCCTGGATAAGAAGTCTGCCAAGTGCTGGCAGGAGAGGGTTTACTAATGCATCGAGGGCGTTGTTACTGTGGCCATTGGAATAATCCATCAACTCACGGCAGTTCATTGAGGTAACGGACGAGCACATTACCGGTAAGAAAAGATTTCTAGAGAACACTTAATTGCGGCGCTATGTGTTTTTAATGACTGAAAATACAGGGAAGCAAAAGTGCCACACGCCAGTTCTCATGTTCTTTCAGCCACAAGAGCCTATTGAAAAATATTTAAAAAGGCAAGATGACGAGATGAAATTAGATTCTCCTGTTGTCTCAGTGCAATTATAGTATCTCCAGGAGACAGGGCACGTGTGAGCTGGGGCGTGGCTGCACTCTGCCCACCTTATGATGGATCCTGATTTACTCCTCTAGGACGTCATGGTCAACAGACAGCTTGCTCTTGTCTCCATTTCAATCTGTTCACACTGCTCCTGGGCCCTGTTCTGCCATCATCATTTATCCTTAGGAAGCTAGAAACACATCACCACCCCTCGGCCATCTCATGCCGCTCCCTCTCTATTCAGTGTGCGTGAGACCAGACCAATGGAAACACTGGCGTTAGGAAGAGAACTGATCTTAGCACAGAGCCCCAATCACTTCCTAGCTCCAGCTCCTGGTCATGACACCACGCACAGAACAAAGCAATAGGACTTTGGGCTGATGGTTTCTGAAGGGATCCTTTTAAGTAAGGAACGACAGCCACTCCTCGTTGAGAGGATGGTCTGGCTGCTCTTCTAAATCCCACTCACAGGACAATTTGATTTTGGACAGAAACAAATTTTTTGACCTGAAGCACATTAAGGCCAGCTTCACTTAAATACAGAGTGTGTAGTAACTAGCCAGATGTGGGCCGCTGGCCTGTGATGACAGAGCGTGGGCACGGAGGAGCTGGGACGGCACTGCTGCCATATATCTGACATCCAGGAATGAGACCCAGACTAGGGAAATGCAGAGAAAACGGTACTGAGGCCACAGATCGCTACAGATCAGGAGTGAAGAACAGTGCCCTGAAGTATGGCCACCAGGGACACACAGCACAAGAAACTGAAGGCTATACCTGCCTGGCAGGGAAATAAAAAGCGAGGATGAAATTTATTTATGGAAAATAAAACCCAGGAAACAGGCAAATTCTTCCAATTCTCTGTTGTGAAGAGACTCCTAAAACATTATCGGCTATTGCATTTATCCTTGCTTGACCCTCAGAGGTGGAAAATAAGAACTAAACATTGCTAAAGACACCATGCACTTCAGAAACAGAGCCTGGAGGCTCCTGGGTCAGAACTGATTTGAAAGCCTCCCCACTAAAGACCAGATTCCTGGAAACAGAAAGTGCCAGGAAAGCTTCCAAAAGAGGAAAGCAACCAATAGTCCTACACAGATATGATATCTAGGGACCCCAACAATGACCAAGCGTGGCATGATAAGTTTAACATACGTTAGTGATACATACCTGAATGGTAACCAAACATCTCTATAATTGGAGGAGAACCCACAACTGTCACATTACTAAATCAGCATAATCCCAACCCCCAACCATAGCCTAAACATTTGTCCTTATGCCCAAAGATAGGAGTAGTCCTTGTGCCTCATCAGGAAAGCTTGTGTCTGTATCAAGAGGAAACCATTACAGAAACTGTGACCATGAAAATGCAGCGCTGTGGAGCCCAGCCCCAGCGGGTACATCTACAAGACAGGTCCTTGCACCTAAGGTTCAAGGATCATTGGAAGAAGGGGCAGAGAGACTGCAGCAGCCAGAGGATCAGGGACTTTGCTATATGACTGTGCCTCTTAGGATTGTCGGGAGCTGCACCTACAAGTTCTCACCATCACGACCATCATGACTGCCTAAACATGATCCAAACAATAGACAAGCTAAAGTGGACAGGGAAAGCCCAGGGTATCTCAGTCCTACACAAAGAACTACAGAGTAAGGAATGCCGAGAGAGAAAGAGAGAGAGAGAGAGAGAGAGAGAGAGAGAGAGAGAGAGAGAGAGAGAGAGAGAGAGAGAGAGACGCTTCCCCAGGAAAGAACACATTAATAGGTTATCCATAGGTTATCCAGCATCAAAATGGCCAGTCCTGAAAACTTAGCCAGTCCTGAAAACTTACATACAAGTAACATTATACAGACCAAGCAGATAATATTTATGGATATATATGTATAGATATATACCTATATGCAAGCAATGACAATTAATGAAAAAAGAGGCCATGCATTTGAAAGAGAGCAAGGAGGAATATATAAGAGAGCTCAGAGGGAAGAAAGGGGAGCGGTATTTGATATAATATTAGCTCAAAAACAGTTTAAAAAGAAAGTATACTCAAGTATCTCTTTTCAATGGTTGCTTGCTAGCTTTCTGTTACTATCACAGAATAGCTGGGGCTGTTTAATTATGAAGAAAAGTGTTTGTTTTGATTATAGTTTTAAGCTAGAAGCCCAAGGAGCATGGAAAAGGCTCTGGCAAGGTTCCTTGGATTGTTTCCCATCATGGAAGAATGTGTGTCTCTCTTTCTGTGTTTTCTCTCCTTATCAACAAACATGCAGAGTTTCACGTGGGAGCTCTACTCCAATGGCCTATGTAGCCACTTCCTAGGCCTACTTCTGAACACTACGGTTGGACTATCTACCTATGTAAAACCATTAACATAAGACTACAGGGATTATACTCAAGCATGAGTTCTGCAGTAAACCATGCTCAAACCACAACCACTTGGAGTTCCTGGGAAAAAGGTGTTTTTCTCTTTCGGTTAGTGGCAATGAGATGCAATAGTTTCCCAGTAGGTTGGCACTACAGTAAGCCACTGTCTTCTGAAATTGTGTGGAAACTTGAGTGGATTCTCAAGGGTCTATGCCCTAGGACCATGATGCTGAGTCTTGAGGCAAGTTTATCTTTCTTGTTCTAGTTCTGATTCAGTCGTCAGCAACCTGCATGCCTGTTCTCTCTTCTTCGGCTTTGCTACAGCAACTGAGGCTGTCCAGTCCTGGTGCAGGCTGACCTGTAGCTCACTTGCACACCCCTTGCACCACATGCAGTCACACCTGTAAGGGACTGAAGGTCTAATGCTGAGACCGAGAGAGATATCCTCTTCTTGGCCAACTTCCAGTGAAGGCCCAGAGGCAAGCTCTTGCAGCAGGGCCTCGGCTACCAGCACCAGGAAGTAGCTCTTCCAGGATGGAGGGTCACAGTGCCAGGCACTTACTCCTATCCTGTGCCACCCTTCTCTCCCCAAGCTGTCTTGCTCTCTCCTGTAGTGATAAGGCTGCTTGTTGGTTTCTGGCTGCTCAGCCCCGAAATAATCATATAGAAACTATATTAACTAAATCACTGCTTGACCCATTAGCTCTAGCTTCTTATTTGCTAACTCTTGCATCTTAACTTAACCCATCTCCATTAATCCATGTATTGCCACGTGGCTGTGGCTTACCAGGTAAAGTTCCATCTGGCTCCAGTGGAGCTACAAGGCTTCTCTCTGACTCCTCCACTTTTCTTTCTCCCAGCATTCAATTTAGTTTTCCCCACCTAGCTAAGTTCTGCCCTGCTATCGGTTCAAAGCAGGCTAAGCATACAGAAGGGAATCCCACATCATCTCCCAACTTTACAACTATAACTGGCCAGACACCTTTTGTACCCTTACTCAGAATGCAAAGTAAAGGAGTCTGCAATAAACTATGTCCCCTTTCACTTATCCAGGAAGCTTTGTCTGTTCTTCCATTGACTCTTACACTTCTACGAAACTTAGGCCCATCCCCTTGGCATGTAAGGCTACCCTGCTTTATGAGTACTACAAAGTGTCCTCGATATCCCTGAAAATGAAAGGCCTCTTGTTATGTGCCCTGTGGTGACATCTTGGCCTTTCCTATAAGGTTCTTCTTGCATCTCTAATTTTACACAACCTCCCATGGCTTCAAATGATTTGTCTCTCCTGTTGTGCAAACATTGATTCCAATACAACCCTCACTTTTGCCTGCGGACCTGACACATACTAGACATTCAAAAATATTTGCTAGATGACTGATCAAGTAAAAGGGATTGATGTGATATTTGTCCTTTCTTATGACATGCTTCATCACCTGTGTTACTGTCTCCCGAGGCTCTCCTGGTAGAGAAACACTTGCTCATTTTCTAGTAACCAGTTATCCACAGAGGTCAAATCCCTGTGAGTCCATTAGACAAAGATTTCATTATTCTGAGCCTTGGCTTTTTTTCCCCTTTGAGAAATAAATCTCAATACTTCTGGTTCATTCTGCCAAATATTGGGTTGTTAGGATGTTGAAACTGATATTTAAAGATTCTTTTTACAAATAATGACCCAAACACAACACAGTTTTTAAAACAAAAGTTCCTGTGGTGAGTCTGATTCAACTTTTACAGTTTCACAGATGATTGATGTGTTCTGTAGAAATTTCCTTCTTTTTAAAAGAAGACTAGATATCAGACAAGCTATCGTTTCTATAGAGATGATCAATTCATCCATCTAACCATCCACTCACTCTATCTATCCATCCATCCATCCACCCATCCACCCATCCACCCACCCACCCATCCACCCATCCATCCACCCACCCATCCACCCACCCATCCACCCATCCAGCCACCCACCTATCCATCCATCCATTCACCCATCCAGCCACCCACTCATCCACCCATCCATTCACCCATCCAGCCACCCACTCATCCACCCATCCATCCATCCATTCACCCATCCAGCCACCCACCCATCCAGCCACCCACCCATCCACCCACACATCCACACACCCACCCATCCATCCACCCACTCATCCACTCTTCCACCCATCCATCCATCCACCCATCCATCCACCCATCCAGCCACCCACCCACCCATCCACCCACACATCCATACACCCACCCATCCATCCACCTATCCATCCATCCATCCATCCACCATCCAGCCACCCACTCATCCACCCATCCACCCACCCACCCATCCACCCATCCATCCACCCATCCACCCATCCAGCCACCCACCTATCCATCCATCCATCCACCCATCCAGCCACCCACTCATCCACCCATCCATCCATCCATCCATCCACCCATCCAGCCACCCACCCATCCACCCATCCATCCACCCACCCATCCACCCACCCACCCATCCATCCTCCCACCCATCTGTCCATCCATCCATCCATCCAGCCATCCATCCATTCACCTATCCATCTACCCATCCACCCACCCATCCATCCACCCACCCATCTATCCATCCATCCATCCATCCATCCATCCATCCATCCATCCATCCATCCACCTATCCATCCACCCATCCACCCATCCATCCATCCACCCACCCACCCATCCATCCTCCCACCCATCCACCCATCCACCCACCCATCTGTCCATCCCGTCCACTCATTCTCCTTGTAGATTGTTATTGTACACAGACAAACATTAACAATGCTACAGTACGGTTAGATCTGAGAAGGAAAAGCAGACACTGAGTTGGTGGGAGAGAAAGGGACTCTGCTCCAGTCAGCACAGATGGCTGCTTTGGAAGCCCACACTGGGGTCTAACTACATTATTGGGAGTAGGTCAGGCTTTTGTGCATGTGTTTGCCAGCAGAGAGGGTGGAAGTGGGTGGTGGCTGCAGCAGAAGCAGAGGCATAGCTGGACCTCAGAGGAAGGAAAGGGAACAGAGGGGCTGGAAAATAAGGGTGGGGAAGCAGAGATTAAAAGGAATAGATGAGGAAGAGTTCTCTTAGGAAAACTTGATTTCACCCTCAGAACAATATGGAGACTATGAAGAGCTTTTGTGGAAAAGCTGATTAAACTGATTACATTTGACATTCAAAATGTTGCTTACCCTTGTGTGAGAACAAAGGGTAGGAAAATGAGAAGAAAAGAACTGGTCTTCATGGTAATCAGGTCAGAAATTGTGGTGCTCAAGTTTGGGGAGCCTCAGCTTGAATGAGGAGACACAGATGGCCAAAAGAGTCAAGAGGGAGAGAGTCAAGAGATGCCCTCCCCCTTCTCCAGAGAGGGTGGTATTGATAGAAAAGTCATTGCTGTTACTCTACGTTAGGCTGTAATTAGAAGGAGGAACTGCCATTCACTGATGGAGAAACAAGGGCAAAGAGGAGGCCTACTGTGGACTTGTTATACCCAGAGGAACTCTATAAAAGGAACTCTATAAAGAAAGGAGATAAGATCTGGAGAATCCAAAGGCTTCCAGGAAACTCAACCTTAAATTAAAAAGCTTGGGGCTGAAGTTGTGGGAGGGAGTCAGGACAGGGTAGGATGGTGCTTACAATGCTTTCAGAAGGAGAGGGTTGGGTGGCCAGTGCAAAGCCAATGGTGCCAAGCATGGCTGTGTCAAACTTGTGGAGTGTGGTCTTTCATGTCCCAGGAGTAAAGGGACTGCACCAGCTAGAAATGACCGTCTTCTCAAATATGTAAATATTGTAGCCCTAGACTCTGCACTGGGGTCTAACAACTTTAAAATACATAAAGACAAGGGTCCCCCTTCAGAAGACACATGTCCTAAGAGCCTGATGTAGTCGCTGAAAGCTTGCACTTGCAGATTGTACTAGGCTCTCCTTATGTGAACATTTTATAAAATTTATTCAATGAGGCATGTTAAGAGATTACCAATACGTCATAACATAAAAGAACAATAAAATGGGTCACTACTAAGTAAAGTCAGACTTACTTGAACTTATGCTGTTCTGGTACTGTGTCATTTATGAGAACCAAGATGGCAATTAGCATGTGGCTATCATGGACACCGTGGCCAGAGGTCTCGTGAACCAAGGCAGGGTGTCATTTCATCACGCTGCTCACAAAGTGCACAATTTTAAACCCATACATTATTTACTTCTGGCATTTTCCACTTAAGAGTTTCTGAACACAGTTGGCCCCAGGTAGCTGACGCCCCAGCAAGTAAAGTCAAGGAGAAGAAGGGAGTACAGAATGGTACCTGAGCCGAAAGAGCATATATAAATTAATCAGGGCATAGAGCTGTCTCCCCACTGTGTCCTGTGACCACTGCAGAAGAGAAGCCAGCCCTGACTACCTCAACCAAAATTTTGGGGGTCCCCAGGAAGGGGTAGCTCCTGGGTTATTTCTAGGACAGGAATCAGACACTGTCCCAGAGGAAGGGAAGGACTCTTTGAGTGCCGGAGGGACATGGCTGGAGCCATGATGAACAAGTGGACGTCCCGTTTTCTGAAACGATACTTTTGCAGCAGTCAGGTCTTCTTTAAAAAAGGAAGGAAAATAAATTTCAGGTCAGATTCCAGAGGCCTTGAAGGACGGAGGGCTTGGAGTCCATCCTGCAGACACTGGATGCCTCGTGACTAATGCCCGGTCCACGCCTAACTGTGTAGTCATATCTCTGTGTGGCTACAGTTCAAATCTTTTTTAGGTCATTTCAGAGAGGAGACATTTCTTAATACCTCTGACTGTTCCTTGGAGACTAGTTTGGTGCCTTTAACTCAAGTGTTTTTTGCAGAATATCAGTGGCCTGGGAAAGGCAGCAATGGGGCAGCTTCAACAAGAAGAGACCAGCTGATGTTTATGGTGAATTTTATAGATACAGTGGGATGCAGTATTGAGGCCTCCTCTTTCTCCTGAGTAGCTGCCTTTGTTTATCTCACCACCTAGGAACTGGCCATCTTGTCCTTTCTGCCATTCAACAAAAATATTCATTGAAAACTTAGTTGATCAGGAAGAGTAAGAAGCAACTATGCAAAGGTTGGTGGTGGTGGTGGGGGAGTAGCAAGGCTCTCTAGGGAGGTTTAGTGAACAAGAGACAATTTCAATAGGATTTGTCAAGTGGGCATAGAACATGAGGGATGAGAGAACCCTGACACAGAACAGAGTTCTTCTTCTTCTGTTTAAGCAAAAAAAAAAGGAAGGCTAAGACCAGGAGCCTAGACAGCTAACTAAGTAGGGGGAAGGGAGCAAGGTGGGCATGGAAGGCAGAGGAAAGTGCTGGAGGGAGAAGGCTGGGAAGAGGCCATTGGGTAGACACAGGGTAGGGAGGCAAAGGGGGAGGGGGCAGAGGTCCATTCTGAGCTAGTGTCTGGGAGTAAGGCTTGCAGCCCTGCTGGGGTATGTGGGTGTCAGTAGGATCCTAGTTTACCATTTAGATAGATAGATAGATAGATAGATAGATAGATAGATAGATAGATAGATAGATAGATAGATGGCAGGCAGGCAGGCAGGCAGGCAGGCAGGCAGGCAGACAGACAGACAGACAGATAGAAAGAAAACAAGAAACAGCAGAAAGGTAGAAGAAAGCAACTAAATGCATTTAATGCTACCAACAGAGGACTACATCTTTTTCCTCCTTGGAAGATATTTCAAAATCTAGAATTGAAACACACACACACACACACACACATACACACAAAGTGCATTTAGAGGCAGCTTAAATGAAAACGGACAGCTCCAGCTTACAGGCAGCCAGAAGCGCGTCACAGGGAAGGAAAGTGTGAGGGACGCAGCAGCCTCAGATAAAAGGAAAACTGACACCGGCACTGAGTCACAGGGCAGCAGCAGCTGCGGAATTGTATTTACTGCTCTAGAATTTACCCTGCAATTTTAAATTATAAATACATGGTATGTCACCAAACACCAGTGTCTGTCTGGCACCGTTTCTGAATTGTGCCAGGCGATGAATTAAGGGCAGGGACATGAAACTGAAGACAATGTGTGTCCTGGCCCTGAGAACTGCCAATTATGTGAGAGGCCAGACCTGGAGAGCAGCCCCATCATACCAGGACACAGAGTGTGGGCTAGTGGGATGAAAGAAAAGGAACAATTAATTCTGTGCCCTGGAACTGGAAATGAATAGAAGCTTAAACAATAGATGGATGCAGAGTGGATTTGGCGTTAGAGTGTTCTGTCTCAACTCAAGCCATGCCCACTGAATTAGACCTTCTGGGAAAAGGACTTTTTCAGACCAAAGGTTTTCTTCTGCGCATTATGGTGGAGCATTAGAAATGAAGAGGATTTCAGAAGCTGGAGGATGAAAGGAAGCAGAGGCCATTTGAGGTGCAGATGTGTCTGATGGAGCAGGAGAGGACATTTGAAAGTCAGCCTGAGGCTTACTACACAGTGATTCCTGACCCGAGCTTTCCAAATCACTTACAGAACTATGTACATACGTATTGGTCTGCCTCTGTTTCCAGAACGTCGTAACGATGGAGCCTTGTGTGTGGCTGGAACGTTGTGAGCTCTCACAGGGATGCTGTCTGTGTGCCTGGCTCTGAAGCACAGCAGGAATGAGCATGGCTGATTACAGAGGCTAGAACTCTGGACAAGCTACAGGGAAGCATTACACCAAGGCCCCAGTGCTGGACACAGAGTGCTGGACTCCAGTCTTGATATAAAGCATGTCTGTCAGCACCGACTATTAACGGCCTCAGCAGTTGGAATTGAGAAGTGTCGCAAGTCCATGCAATGGGAGCTGCTGTATGCATCAACTAGGGAAATCCTTAGCCATTTCCTTCCCACCCAGAACTCCAATGGCCCGTGGGGATTAGTTCTATAAAAGCACCACCTTCACACACCTGGACAGGAGCATGAGCTCTCAGATAACTGCATAAATGTTTGGAGAATGCCAAGCCAATTACGTGCCTGTGCAGTATGCCCCCACGGATGTAAGGTTAGGAAGAAAAGTGGAGAACACAGTGTTTGGCTAGCCCAGCATTACAGAGACAGAAATGAGAATTCCAGCCCAGTTGCCTGAGGGTAAGCAAGCCAGTTAATGACAGTGTTATTACAGGCAGCGGGACTAATGGAAATCAACCTGCTGGCATTCCAAAACGGATGTCAAAGTGCCCGCTACAAGTTCATGATGTCATCTCTTAGACTTAAATAATCTGAATACTTTATATCACCAACGCCATAAGGACAGATTTACAGGATTTATTTTTTCCCAGGGTAATAGAAAGTAATGCATTGATATTACCTTCAGCTTTGATTAGGGTTATAACAATATGTTTACAAAAGCATTTCTGCATTGTCACAGATAGCCATATATGTATACTAAATATATATATACACATACATATATATATGTATATGTATATATATATATATATATATATTTGCTAAGTGTCCAAGGGTGTAAAGCTGAAGCATAGGGAAGAAGTTTATCTTGCCAGATTATACAGAATCTAAATTGTAGCTGACTCAAGAGACTCTATGAATTAGTAAACTTCTACTGTACAAAAGAAATACAGAATATAATTCCCCCCCCCCAGGTCAGAGTTTGAGGGATTTTCTAATGTGAAGTTTCTGCCTGTGTCCTTAATCATTTATTACACTTTAATGGGGACAAGGGATCAATTTTCTATCAGACTATAGTTTAGGAACTTCTTGTCTTAACCCAGACTGAAGTGATAATTTTAGTCACATTCAAAAATAGATTCTATTTCTCTCAATCATCCTCAGGTAATTCAAGAATGTACAAAGGACTTGAAACCCATTCGTGGGATAAAAAGCTATTGCTTTT
Source organism: Arvicola amphibius (assembly GCF_903992535.2). Lineage (NCBI taxonomy): Eukaryota > Metazoa > Chordata > Mammalia > Rodentia > Cricetidae > Arvicola > Arvicola amphibius. The sequence goes on from NC_052064.1 coordinate 19,207,774, forward strand.
TGAATTACCTACTAGGAGCCATGCTTTCTATACATGCCACTTAAATTACCCTTCCTAAACATCCCTATATGTCTGTGAGGTGGTACTCTCTCTCTCTCTTTTTATTTAGCGAAAGAAATTAGGGTACATATTCCAGCTGAAAAGCTAATTAGTAGCAGAGTTCTGTCCAAAACTCCATTTACTTCTTTCTTTGTTCTTCATCTCCTCCTCCTCTTCCTTTGAGAATTTCAGACATAAGTACTATATTTAAATCATGTCTACCCTCCCTCCTTCTACCCCTACGACTCCTCTTGTATCACCCCCAACTCCATCTTAAATTCATGACCTCTCTATAGTTACTGTTACTATATACACATATATAATTTATATATACAAACATACACATATACACAATACAGCCTACTATGCCCATTTTTTTGGTTGTCCCCACGCACATGTTTAAGGCTGGCCATGTGGAACAGATTCTCCCCCGTCTCTGTATCCATTTCTTATCTGTGTCCCTTCACCTAGGATGGCCCTTGAGATATTTCCACCACCCATGCTGGCATATTGACTGGTGCGGTAATAATGTACTGCTTGTTTAGGCTCATGCATCTCATATTGTTGAGATCTGATGCATGCAACATCCTGCCATGTCTGATAGACACTATCTCTTAAGGTCCTCTTCAGGCCTTCCGTTGTTAGTCACTGTCTGTTGTATCTTAATTTGGATTTTGTATGTATTTCTATTGCTGTGCTTATGAAAAATAATTAAGTAAATATCCATTTCCACATAAAAGTACACAAGACTATAAGAATGCATGTGTGTTTATGCATCTGTCTTATCAGGGAGCGTGACTTATTAAGTTGAAGCCTCCTCCACACCCACGATGGGCACTAGAGACAGAAATTTGAACAAACAAGACATGATTCCTGCCCCCACAAGACATTGATTATACAAGAGGAATAGTGAACTCCAATTAATATAGTAAATATCAAGGCCAGGATTCAACAAGCAGATTTTTGGTTTAAAGTATAGATGTCCACACTCAAATGTTGGAGAAGTAGATGGAGGCATTCTGAAGGGAAAGAGATATCCATGCTGAGGAGAAAGGGCTGATTCTGAGGGAGCCAGGTATAGAGGGGAAGTGACAAGAAGAACAGAAGAACATGCCAGAAACAAGAGAGCTGAAAATGGGATGGGGTATGAGAACAGTAGAGCATTGTGGGGCTGCAGACAATACCACCGGGGTCTTTGAGGCTCTCAGGTGGGCCACGTCAGGAACTTAAGCACAAAGTGGCAAAGATGCTTCCTGAAAGACACTTCAGCGGCAAAGGGCAACACCATTTAAGGACTCTGTCCATAAAGGGCACTGCCATCCTGTAACCAAAGTCAGGGTGCTGGGGCCTGAGATACCCAATGGCAACAGAGGCAGAGAGGAGATCCAGTAGGTAGAGGAGGATTAGCTTCTAATCAGCCCTAAGAGATTAGGGAAGAAGACGCACAGTGAGCCGAGGTTTCTGGCTTAGACAGCTGTGTAAAGCATGAAGCCAGTTTCTGTTCTAGACGTGGGTGAGTTCAGTTTGGGATGAGTGTCACATAGCTGAGGTGCATAAGTTCATTAAGCAGATGAGATCCACGGTGAGAATTGACCTTGAGATAGAACTTGGAAGTCATCAAAACCAGGGATGCTCGACAAAAGGGCTCCAGGGCTCCACGAGATGGCATTTCAAACCACAGAGAAAGAGGAGGCAGAGATGGAATCAAAGAAAAGAGATGTGGCCAGAGGGAGGACCACTGTGGAGATGATTCCCCTGAAGCCATGGGGAAGACGTCCTGAGGGCGGGAGGAGCTGTAGAGACCATCCACATCCCCAAAGAGGCAGAGTCCTGAAAGGGCTCAGCAGTGATGGAGTCAGAGGGAACAGAGATTAGTGCAGGCCACAAGGACAGGCATGCTGGCCTGTCAAACAAAGACCCGGGTCTGGAGTTTACTAATGAGAAAGGCACATCTTTAGCCCTAATCCAGGCTAATATTTAAGCCATCTAGATTCAGGGCTTGACAGAACCATTTTTCTAGTTTATTTTCATGTAGCTGAGGCTAATGAGGCTCACGGGCACATCTGCAGGGTACAATCAGGCTTGCTGCAAACTCAGGAAGCAATGACAGAGGCAGGGACTGAAGGAGACAAAGCACTCGGTGTCCATGAGTCACTAACTCTCAGCGATGCTCTGTGGCATGTCCTCTGTCACCTCTGACAGGAGCTGCTCTCTCTGGCAGGGGGCTTGCCTTCCATGGCGCTTTGCATGGAGGTAGCTAAGTGGCAATGTTCAGACAGTCTGAGACGTGGAGAGAGAGGAGAACATTGATCGCCATGGTAACTCTCAAACCGTGGAAGACAAACAGTGGAAGCCGAGAAGACAAAGTCATCCCATGCATGATACAGGTTTGCTCAGGCTCAGCTCTCTCCATCGGGGTCTGCTTCTCACCCTACCCCCAGCTATCCTTCCCCCAGTCTCTCTTCTAGGAGTACCCTCTGCCTATCACTTTCTCTTTCTGCCCCATCCTTCTTCAGATATTCACTGAGCATTAGCTAGGAGCCATTGCAATAGAGATTCTGTCTGACTCATTTTTCCTCTCCCATTCTCCTTTCTTCCTCTCCAAACCTGTCCTTTTCCTCTTCTTCCCTCCTTTGCTTTTCCTTCCCATATCAGACACATGCCCCTCTCTTTTCCTCTCTCCTTTTTCCTTCCGTGCCCTTTCTTCCACTCTCTGGGGATCAAGCCCAGAGACTTATGCACGGCTGGGAAACACCTAACACTTTCTATGGAACTACAGTCTGGCTCCCACTTTCTTTACAAATCCCCAGTGTCTATCCAGATCTCTAAGTTGTTTTGTCAATGAAGTCTAAAATTCAGCTTTTCCCAAACTAGACTCACCATCTTCACCATCAAATTGATTTTTTCCATTGAGTATTTCCTGCCTTTCATTGATTATATCAACTAACACTTGACTACTGGAGTCCCTAGGTCACACAAAGCTACTCTGTTATTTCCCAACTTCCAAAATAAATTGGTTAGTCAAACTCCCAAATTCTTCCAGTGCAGAATCAGAGGGACTATATCACACTTCCAGCCTGCTGTCCTGCAAACCTCCCTGCCTCTGGCCATGGTCCCTTATTTCCAATATTGTCTTACCAACTACTTCATGATGCTATTGAGACTATATTTTTTTCTCAAATCTGATCTGACAAACTGATAAATTTTCCATAGTTTGCCACAGCCAACAAGCTACAACTGATGCTCTAAGTTAGCGCTGCTCAAAACAACTCTTAAGTACTGGTCTCTGGGGTGTTACTACACCTCATAGGTGCAGGCATGTGAACACTTGGTCCCCAGTTGACGCTGTTCTTTGGAGGATGTTGTGCAGAACCACAACCTTTCTGGGCACATATGTCACTAAGAGCAGGCTTTGAGCGTTCACAGCCTCCTCTCACTTATTTGCTTCATGCTCTCCGTTGAAATATGACCTCTCAGCTGTCTTAGGGTTTCTATTGCTATGAAGAGACACCATGACCACAGTAACTCTTATAAAGGAAAACATTTACTTGGGACTGGCTACAGTTCAGAGGTTTTATTCATTGTCACCATGGTAGGACATGGTGGTATGCAGGCAGATATGATGTTGAAGAAAGAAAGAGCTGGGAGTTTTACATCTTGCAGGCAACAGGAAGTGAACTGTCTCACTGGGTGTTGCTTGAGCATATATAACACCTCAAAGCCCGCCTTCACAGTGACACACTTTCTCCAACAAGGCCATATCTCCTAGAAGTCCCACTTCCTTTGGGGGGCTTCTTTTAATCCAAGATAGGTGGATTTGGAAAGAGTTGAGAGAGGGATTTATAGGAAACATCAGAACTGATAAAGTTGATCATTGTTACCACCCTGCTATAAATGCCCCTGACTTCCTATTTGCCAACATTCTTTAGTAGTATTGACAAAGTAATCACATTAAATTTTTATTTTGGAAGTGTCAACTGTTGATTTTTTTTTTAAATGAGGGCCTGGGTCTGCATTTAAGAAATATAAGGCTAATGATCAAATCACAGTTGGGGGTTTCTGATTTTTCTTCACCGTCATCTCACAAGCACTGAGTGAGAGACCCAAATCTTCCAACTGCTTTTACATTACAAATACAGCATATGCATTTGCATAAATGGCTTTTCAGGGCACAAAGTAGAAAATGAATCTGTCATTGCTGTTCCCTAATATATTCTAGGATATTGCTTTGTTAAATCACAGCCACTAAAAGCCCACAAAATAACAAAAACTGCCTTCTTCTTCCCCTCTGAGGCACATTATCTGAAAGAAGCCACTGCATAAATACTGTCTATGCTAATTAATTAGTGCTGGCCATATTCATTTTTCCAAACCAAGAAACAAAACTTATGACATCCCTTCCCCCAATTCTAGTTAAAATTAATGTTGCCAAGATGAAGTCAGTTGCAGGATGATGCTTAGAATAATTCTTTTTTCTTTCTTTCTTTCTTTCTTTCTCCCCCCTAATTACTCAAATCGATGAACATTAAGAAAAGGCCTCATATTCATTTTGGTTGCTCATTTTACACAATAGGGCAGCTAATTAAAACCACGACACATTTTGGCACGGAGTTTATGATTGTGAAAAGGTCACGGACTCGAAAGTAAAGTTCAGGGTGCCTCCCACATTTTGCTAAAGAGTCACATGGTGTATTTAAAAATGATTTTGATTCTTCTCTTTCGAACAGTGACTTTCGTCTGTGAGTAGGCCTGCCCATTGCGGTGCTTTGTCCCCCTAGGGTAGCCATGCTCATTGGATCCCTTCAAACATATCGGGGAACTCTCAGTTTAAAAAGGGGCATGAGAAAATTGAGCCTTTATTTTCAAGTAAAACCAAAACAAAATCCCAAATAATATCATTCCAGAACTGGACCACTAGGCTGTGCACTCCCTGGGGAGCTGCTGGGTGATCTCCCAAGCAAGTTTGGCAAACAGACACACTTCACAGTCAGTGCCCTTTGGCTAAAAATCACTTTTGTTCCTCCCCCATCTCTCTTTCTCTCTCCCTCTCAGATCAGACAGGGCAGAGAATGTCCCCATCCCTCCCATCCCTCCCCCCACCTCACATAACTGTTTGCTTAGAGAGAACCCACCTTGAGCCCAGCCTCCATCTTTCCATCTCTGTTCCCACATTCTGGCCTTTCTTAGTGTCTACACAGTACTGTTCCCAGGCCATGGCTGAGTGTGGCTCAGCATGGCTCAGTACTTCCTGGACTTCTCTGCATTTTAATGCTGGTGAATATTTTGTGCCTCCTGCCTCCTCTGTGTGGTGACTGACAGAATACCAGCTACGTGTTTTACAGTATCATCCTAAATTGTGTCAGCAGTGGATGAGTAAGACCCAAGTGTGTCTGAAAATCTGTCACCGTGCTACTGATGTCCCTTCTGTGCCATATTCTCCCACTGGCCCTTCTGCAGTGGATGCTTTTCTACTTTTAAAAAGGGATATAAAAGTGGCATAACACTGGTATGCTAAAAAGGAGGGAAGGAAAAGGCACAGCCTATAAGGCTTTCTTTATGATATTAGCTTACAGTAACTGAACAAAAATGAAGGCTTTCACTGTGCTGCTTCTAAATATGTATACACTGTATTCTTATAACATACACACCTTCTATGTGACCTTTAATTTTTTTTCTGATGCCTGTTCCCTATATCCATTGTCCCTCCAATTCCCCGGTGTTTCTCCTTTTAGCTTCATTTCCTTTTCTGTCTTCCTAGATATCACATATCAGAAAAAAAAAAAAAAAAACACAGGGTATTTGTCTGAGTCTGGTTTATTTCACTTAACACAGTGACCTCACTTCCATCTGTTTCCTGCAAACATGATTATTCTATTCTTTAAGGTGGAGTAAAACTTTATTCGTTGTGTGTATGTACTACAGTCTCTTTATCCGTCTATCTGCTAATGGCTACCCGGGCTGGTTCAGTAATTTGGTAAGAAGATACTTCCACAATCAGCTGACATTCGTGTGTGAGGGGGCCATGTGCTCCGAAGTGGTATGACCCAGTCACACGTAAGTTTACGCTGTGTGTTGAGGAGCCTCCAGATTGATTTCCACAGTAGAAATCAGCAGAAGGGAATCAAAGCTCCTTTCCCCTGCCTGAATGCCACATTTGCTGTGACATTTTGCTCAAGGCCTGATTTGGCTGCTGTTTCCATCAGCTAAGATATCTACTAAGCTCCACATGCTTTTCACTGCCAGGGGCTTCGAGGCTAGTAGGTCTCCTCTCCCTGTGATCACCTAACGTACCCAGCCTTCAGTGCTGTGAGCTAAAGGGTTAATGGTTTACCGACTTCTGAGAAGGTAGGGAAATTAAGGGACTCAGTTTGATGCATGCTACAAAGAGCTGATTAAAACCCTGGGGCCATGGGCTGTCTTGGCTGTGTGCTGAAGAGCAGAAAGCTGAGAGACCTCACCAGCTGTAATCACTGTCAGTAAGCACATCAACACTAAGAGTGGCTTAGGGTGGACTACCGAATAAGATTGCATGAGGAAGAAAAAAAAAAAAAGATTGCAAATACAGAGGTGAGTACTTAATATTATTTAAAATTTATAATAATTAAATATTGAATATCTAATAATTCAATTCACACTCACAAAACAAAAATATTAAATAAGAGAGGTTAAGGTATTTGCCACAGGCTGTACGACAAATTGGTTCCTGAGCTAAGACCAAATTCATATCTTCTTGTAATAATTTTCCTTGCCCAATGTTAAATTAAACTACAAACTCCCCATGATTACTAATATTCTCTCCACCGGGGTTCTTAATTAACTTGCACGTCCACTCACCAATAAAATGGCTAATGTTTACACTCATGAGACCTAGCAGACCTATAATGCTGGAGTCCCCACTGAATTAAGTTATACAGGAAAAACACTTAATTTAGTTCCCGACAAGGTTAGAAATTTTCAGATAATAAGGTTACACTAAAACATGCTTGATGTTAAAATAATACCGTATATAATTTGAAACTAGGTAATTTTAAACTTATGCAGTCTAACCTTTTTTCCCTGGATTTTGAATAGAATTTATAAAGAAGCCTACAGCACAGGGATTTTAACACCACATTGTTTTCTAGCATTAAGCGTATGTGACAAATGCACTATTATAACTTTCTTCAGGTCCAGACAACCAAACAACACTACGTAAAAGTGAAGGGGAGTTTAAGGGATGGATCTAACTCGTCCCATGCATGAGGTCTCTCCAGCCTCAGCAGACTGTGCTGCCGCAAACACAAACACACTGTTCTAACACCTAAGCGGTTCAGTTCAGGGACAATAAGAAAGTCGATTTTAATAGCAAAAATCACAAGTATTTGTAGACAGGATGCTCATTCACCAGGAGACCCAAAATAATTACAAATAAGCAACATTCTGATCAACTCTAAGGAGAAATTGACAGCCCTTGTATATGTAGTCCAGTTGAGATGCCACAGACAAACCATTCCATTCACCGTGGCAACTAAAATACAAGCTGTAGCGGAGCACACTTGAAAGAGGGGATAATTTCCGAGGCACAGAAACCTACAAGGCTCTTCAGGGACAGGAACCCGTCTGAGCAGGGAGAGGGTTGGTTCTCATGCTCAAGTCCTCACAGTGGAAATTCAAAGTCAGAACAGAATGCCGACGGCATCTCAATATTGTAGATACACGTGTATCTGTGTGTATGTGAAAGAGATAGCCAGAGAGTGTGAGTGAGAGCAACCCAGAGTGAGGCAGAGAGAGAGAAAAGGGAGAGAACTGGAGAGACAGAGACAGAGACCGAGACTGGAGAGTAGCTGTGAGCGTTCTGAAAAGGAAAACTCTTAAACGTGGATTGTGGGTAAACAGGGTCAACAATGGAAAAGATCTACCACACAGTCTGTAATCCCAGCACTCAGGAGGTGGAGACAGGAGAATCAGGAGGTCAAAGCCAGCTCTGCTTTGTGAGTTTGAGGCCAGCCTGGCTCTATATGATCGTCTCAAACACCAACAACCATGACAAAGTGAGGGACTTTAATATCCGATAAAGCTGTGGTTTTAAATCAACGGGGATATGATGGGCCTTTTTATGAGTTGTGTAGGGCAACTGGGCTGGCAGTGAGACCAAGGTGGGTTAAACCCCGACTTCACACCTCACACAAAAGGAAGTTTAAACAGACCCGCACTGGCAGTGTAATATGACATGAGGAGAGCGTGTAGTAACATGTATGTGATCATTTGTGTACATTCATACACACATGCTGTAAGTGTGATGTATCTTTGGAAAGGTACTGCCTAGGTGAGTTCTGTCCATCTGATACAGTCTACAGTCCTCTGAGAGGAACTGCCTAGATCAGGTTGTCCTGTGGGCATGTCTGCAAGGGATTGTCCTTATTGGTAATTGATGCGAGAGTACCCGGCCCACTCTGGATGGTCCCTTCCCTAGGCAGGTGGCTCTGAACTGGGTAAGAAAGCTAGCTGAGTATACTCCAGTCTGCAAGCTAGCTAGCAGGCAGCCTGCTCCAGGGTCCCTACTGTATGTAATTCCTTAGCTGTGAGTAAGCTCCCTGGGTGGAGAGAATGCTGTGTGGAGTAGCAAACAGGACTGCCTTGAATTCATGTTTTGCCTTGCCTTATTGATGGGCTGCAACCTGGAATGGTAAACCAAAGGAAACTCTATCCTCCCATCTCCAGTTTTTGGTTGGGATGTTTCATGATAATAGCAGAAAGGAAATGAGAACAGATAGCTTTGAGAGAAGAACTGGGGACCAAAGTGACGGGGTCAGGTAAGGGATGTAACTTATACTGTATAACTCCATAGCTCTTGAATTTAGTATACAGCCGATGTATAATCTACTCAAACTTTAGTAATTTTTAATAATGCTATTTAACCTAAAATTCTGGGAGACAGGAAGGCATGTTGCAAGAAGGTAGAGCCGCTAAGTCAGAGAAAACAAGGACAGCTACATAAGAAGAGTTTCTACTTCCTTACTAAGAATTAGTTCTAATTGTTCTAATAAACAAATGAAACAGTCTCACTTTAATAAAGAAAAATCCTTTAACAAGAGAGCGATACAAACATGCTTTTCAGTTAGGGAGTCTCCCTCAGCTTTGCACGTAACTCTCCCAACACTGGTTGGTAGCACTGAAATTTCTTTCAGAGAAGATAGAAGGAAGAAAAGAAAGATTATGCTTTGATCCCAAAGTTGCCAAGGTGCCAAACATGACTTTCCAGTCTCATTCAAATGGGAACAATGCATTTTCTGTGCCTTCGACTTCAAATTGTGCCAAACAAAATGTCTGTTTCAAATTTATCCTTCAGTTCACTATGACCCAGTTTTCTCCTCATTTCAGCGTCTAAGAATTCTAGCTTGAAACTTCATTGCATTTTAAGAGTTCTCATAATAATGAGGTACTGCATTTAAAGGCAGATACACAAACACATAACACATTGTCATTGGACGAGATGTTGTAAACAGCCAGGCAGCTAAACACTTGATGTTTTTCTTTTACAGGTACAAAAGGCTTATTGTTGTGCAATATTCAAGGCACTAACAGATTACTTAAAAATGTCCCTTTGCCTATCTGGCTCCATTCTCCAGTGTCTTATTGTCCCTTTGGCTAGACTGCCCTGTGAAGTCCTTAAGAAGCTCAGTGTCACTCATTAGGAGCAGGAGTTTGAGATCACAGAGAAAGGCTACACACAAGTCCTAGGCCAGCTCTTGTTTACTCTCCGCCCCCCAGAAACAGAGTGGCCACTAAGCCTGTTTCTGTCTCTGTTTCCTAAGGCATTTTGTATGCTGGCATCCCTGCTAAAACAAGCAACACCGTGGTAGCGATTGAACTACTCTCACGTCCTTGTCCATCCAGTTCCAAGCTTTCTAGCTCTAGAGGAGACAAAACCCCTCCTTCAGCTCCTTTCCCACAGGCAGAGAAGACAGTGGTCCCCCTATCTGCAGCCCACACTTTCAGTTACTTGTGGCTGATGCAGTAGAGACGTATTTAATTAAACATTGCAGAAACCAACAATTCTGCTTTTTAGTGTGTGCTGCTCTGAGCCATGGGATGCCATCCTGTGTTGCTCTGCTTTTCTCTCCCAGGTGTTCATTATTCTTCTCCAGCATGGCCAGGCTGCATGTGCTGCTTCTACCCAGCAGTCACTGTGTGAGCCGGACTTTTCCTTGCTGTAAAAGGTACTTTGGGAAGCACAACGTAGAGTTAGAAATATTTACTTTGGGTTATACTTTCAGAGGTTCTATCTATCTATCTATCATCTATCTATCTATCATCTATCTATCTATCATCTATCTATCTATCATCTATCTATCTATCTATCTATCTATCTATCTATTATCTATCTATTTATCATCTATCTATCTATCTATCCTATCATCTACCATTTATCTATTTATTATTTATTATTTATACTATTTATTTATTATATTATTATCTATCTATTATCTATCTATGTATCTATGTATCTATCTATCATCTATCTCTATCATCTACCATTTATATCTATGTATCTATGTATCTATCTATCATCTATCTATGTGTGTGTCTACTTGATGTGTGTGCATGCATGTGTGTTCTGTGTGCATGTGTACATTTGTCTGTGTATATGTGTTCACATGTATATGGGTGATGTGGGAGAGTCTTCTGTTTGTGGTGATTTCATTCTTTAATAAAGAAACTGTCTTGGCCCATTTAAAGGCCAGCCCTTAGGTGGGTGGAGTAGACAGAACAGGAAGAAGGAAGTGAGGTAGATGGCTCAGACAACTGCCATGCCTCTCCTCAGGGAGAGAGATGCGATGAAGCTCCAGCCCAAGATGGACATACGCTAGAATCTTCCCAGTAAGGTACCACTTCGTGGTGCTACACAGATTATTAGATATAGGTTAATCAAGATGTGAGTAAGAGGCTGAAACTAATGGGCCAGGCAGTATTTAAATGAATATAGTTTGTGTGTTGTTATTTCGGGGCATAAGCTAGCCAGGCGGCTGGGAGCTGGGCAGGACGGAAAGCAGGCCCGCAGTTTCTCACTACATATGGGCATGAATGTACATGTGTCCATGTGCATGCATAGGCCTAAGGTCTATGCCTGGAATCATCTTCAATGGCTCGTCAAGTTTATTCAGTGACACTCAATCAATCCCAAACTCACCCATATGTGTAATCTCTAAAGTCAGCTTGCTCTGGGGATCTCCAAGGTCTGTCTTGGCTTCCAAAGATGGAACAACGGGTAGGCTGCCACACCGAGGATTTATGTGCACTCTGGGGATCTGAATATGGACCTTAGATTTGCATGACAAGCACGTAGTCACTTAGCAATCACCCTAGCCTGTTTCAGAGATTCAAGTCCATGGTCACTTGGTTGTTTGAGGTAAGGAACATAAAAAGCACTGAGAAGGCAAGAAACAGGCAGAGGGAAATGGCTCAGCATTTTAATGACATAATTCCGGTGATGGGGACTACTTTGTCACTGTGTGGTCTTGGTTGTCCTGGAACTCACAGAAAATCTGCTCACCTCTTCCTCCCAAGTGCAGGTATTAAAGTTGTACACTACTATGTCCAGCAAGAAACCAAACATGCATGAAATCAGTCCTGTCTCCATCACCCTGCATAGAAACTAACCACAAACGGTTCAAAGGCCTCAATTTGAAATCAGAAGCACTGAAACTTCTAAGAGCAGACACAGACAGTACCTCACAGAATACAGATGCAGGAAAGGACTTTGTGGGTAAGATTCCAGTTGCTATGGAACTGAGGCCAGCAAGTGACAACCGGGACCTCACGAAGCTATTAAGCGTCTGTTCAGCTAAGGAAAAAAAATCAAGTGGAGAGGAAATTCATAGAATGGGAGAGAATTGTTGCCAACTATACAGCTGAAAGAGAATTAATACCTAGAATACACAAAGAACTAGAGAAACAGAGTAAAAACAATAACAAATAATCCAATAAAAAAAGGAGATATGGATCCGAAGAGAGTTTTCAGAAGTAGAAATAAAAATGACTAAGGGATTGCGCAAAAGTGTTCATCATCCTTAGTAATTAGGGGACCGCAAATAAAGACAACTTTGAGATTTCATCTCATGACAGTCTGAACGGCTAAGATCAAAAAAACAATCAACACAAATGCTGGAAAGAAGGTGGTGGAAGAGCCCCTCCCATTCACTGTTGGTGGGAATGTGTAGTGATATTTTGTTTGTGCTTTAACAAATAAAGCTTGAAAGAAGATCAGCGTGCGGAGCTAATTACACTAGTTAGCCATAAGAGGCCAGGCAGTGGTGGCACACACCTTTAATCCCAGCACCCACTGGACAGAGGTAGATGGATCTCTGTGAGTTCAAGGCTACCCTGGGCTATGTGAGATTGAATTATTCTAAAAGAAAAACAGAGCCAAGAGGTGAGAGCTCATACCTTGAATTCCAGCACTAGGGAGGTGGGGACAGGAAGTGATATGACTGGGTGGAGAAAGGAACATAAGGCAGGAGGACATAGGAGCTCAGTGCATTCAGTCTGAGGACTTGGCAGAAAAAGGATCCCCATTTTATTCTGTGGATTTCGTAAGAGGTAAGAACTTTAGTGGCTGGCTGCTCCGCTTCTCTGATCGCCCAGCTTTCACCTCCTAGTATCTGACGCTTGAGTTTTTCTTATTAAGATCCATTAGAATTCATGCTACAGGAATGCATCAACAACCGGTTCAGCCACTCTGGAGATCAGTATGGAGGATGCTTAAACAGCTAAAAATGGATCCACCATACAACACAGCTATACCCCTTGGCATATGCGCAAGGGTCTCAACGCTCTACTCCACAGATACTTGTTCAGCCATGTTCATCGCTGCTCTATTCCCAGCAGCGAGGAAATGGAAACGACCTATGTATCTTTAGCTAATGAATGGCTAATAAAAATGATGTGCATATACACTATGGAATACTACTCATCTGTAAAGAAAAATGAAACTATGAACATTGCAGGTAAGTGCATAGAACTGGCAAGATTTCTATTCAATGGGCAGAGCCCAGACCTGAAAAGCAAACACCACACAGTTCTCTGCTCATCCGTGGTTCCTAGTTCTGAGTCTTCGGGTGTGAGCATATAACCCAGAGAAACCAGGAAAGGAGACCATGCTGTGGGGAGGCTCTGGGGAGGGGAGAAGCAGCGTACAGGTGATAAGAAGGAATGATGGGTTGGAAGGCTTTATTTGTGGAGGGAGAGGGGAATGGTATGGAAGGAGAAAGGGGAAAAGGGAGGAAAAGTCCTAAATATTCTTGGAAAGGACATCAAGAATCATTCTTTTATATTTACCTAAAATTAAATATGATACACATACATATATATATATACATGCATATATACTTATCAATATATATATACATATATATATATATAACTAAATATTTAAATGAAATAATACAAATTGGGGTGCTTTAACAAATTTAATATAATATTAATACTTTTATCAAGAGCTATGAATTAAACTCTAGTACTAGACATGAGAAATCTATTGAGTTGTTTGTCAGGAAAGTTCAAGAGACTCCCAAATTTCAGGTCATTGCTTTATGATTGGCCCTGACCCCAAGAAGCTGAAAGTAGGTCCCTATTGAGAAAATACCACATCCTCTGACATAGCACTTGGAGGACTCAAACTGCATCTGACTTGAAAGTGTCCTCCCTCAGCAGTTGCTTTTATAGCCTCAGAAGCCAAGAGAAGAAAGCAGTCAAGTCCCTTCCACCTGTGATGCGTATGAGCCCCAACAGTGGAACTAATATCTTGGTGGAAATTAACAGCTACCTAACTGGACTCAAACCCTGCCTAACAGGAGGGTAATCTCATTCCTTGTACTGTAAACCCCACTGTCTACCCAAGGTAGTAAGGCCAAAAATCTTGGAGGAGAATCTGTCACCACAAAGTCCCTAAACTCGTGCAATTCCTGACCACATTCTAAATGCTTTTCCTGATGCGCAAAGTGGAGTGTTCACTTCTCATCTGGGAAGCTTCCTTTTCAGAAGGTTGTTACAGCAGCCACAACCACTCAAAATGCAACAGTTGACTGTGGCTTGCCCAGCTCCAGTGGACAACGTCTACAACATAACTCCTGCACACAAAGCCTGGGGAACACCAAGGAGGAGGGGACCAGAAATTCACCTGTGAGACTGCAGCTTGTAGCTATGGCAGGGAAACTATATTAATGAGATATTAATAATAGGAAAGCTAAGACCTGGACAATTCCAACAACAGTGGACATCCCAAAGAAGATGGAGGTGATCTTGTGTTATTTCAGCCCTAGATGAAGAGCTACAAGCAATTAAAGGTTACAGAGAGAGAAGGAGGGGTTAGAGTCTCCAGGAGATGAGCCCCCTTATTGGCTATCCAGTGTATCATGCAGGCAGCAGGAGACACACATATGCAGGCAACCTTGCAGGAACTCAGCGGACTGTATTTATGCTTATTCATTTACACGCGTATGTTACAACAATAAAGAAGAGGAGGCTTGAATGGGGCGGGCAGATACTGGACGGGTAGGAAGAAATCAGGGACTAAGAAACGATGTAATTATACTTTAATTAAATTTTAAAAATTAAGAAAAAGTTCCAGGCAAGGACTCAATTGGATAGTTGTTATAAACAGTGAGGCACTATTTGGAGAACAATTATTTGAAGAAAGACATAGTTATTTCTCTGTTCTTTTCACGGAGATAAAACTGCATAACCGACTTCTTGCTGAATTCTGCCCCCATATGCTTTCCTGTTATGTGTTGAAGAAAACTTTTAGAAGCACACTAGTCCAGGCTGACTAACCTTAGCTTTCTTCTCCAGGTTGACACTGCTTGTGCTCACCATTGAGAAAAGCAATTAACCTTGTCCCCTTCTCACAAGAATGAAAGTATTAATAACTTCATGATTTTTACAAGTGAAAAGCAACTTTCCTCCATTTCTGCAAGGAGTGACACCCTCTATCATTGATTGACACTTGTGTATGATAATTTCTTACATATCTACTTTTAAGCCATTTAATAAAATCTAAAACTTTTCAAGATGCAAATCTGATTCCAATGTACATAAGCCGTTTTATATTTGCAATTGGAATAGGACCTCCGTTGTTTCCCATTAGCAGGTGGCTACTTCAGTGGAGGAAATCACTGCTGATTTTTAATGGAGCTAATTATTTTAATTATTTTATTATTTTATTATTATTTCTCTAAAGGCAAAAGCATGTGTTTGGGCTGAGTTCCATTTAGAGGGAGAGAAGCAAAAGGAGGTTCTCTTCCTATCTGCTAGAAGTCATCCTCTAGCTATTTGGTGGAAAATTGGAGTGTCTTGATTTGCCATGTTGTAAGAGTTCTAATTGATATACTGGATAGTAAAGAACCATGACCAGGGACATGGGCCCAGTTAATGATGCTGTTTTCCTTCTGCCTCTGGTCACTGAGACAAGCAGATGTGAAGAATAGAGGCAGCAGCCCCTGCCAGGATGGTAGACAGCTGAGAGAGCCTGCAGGGTTGACCCTTGTACTTTCGCTCAGCTCCCCAGTGCTCTTGGCTTCATCGCTGTGTAACACATAGCGGCAACCTAATTATGCCGACAGTACAAAGGGATGCGAACTAAAATCTTACCAACCTCGTAGCCGTGAGATGCCACTGAGGTCATGGTCTAAGTTCATCTCTTCAGCCAATTATTAAGTATCAAAATTCCAATAACTTTCCGTGGGAGGACAGATACAGAGGACAAATTCAATCCCTGGTTAACTGCCAGTAGCAGACTGACTTTACTCTGTGGTGCAGACTCTGGCCATGCCTGAGGTGGAGCCACTTTATGTAGTGTGCTGGAATTGCTGAAGAAGGCAGTGTCTGCCTTAACGCAGGGTGTCCTCAGGACCATCGAGCTGCATGAATTGACCCTGTCATCAACCAGTGTCTTCCTTCACAGACATGGTTTCCAATCTATTGCATTAAAAGTTCCCGGCTTTGCAGGATGAGTGTTAATAATGGGGACAATTGGAAGTGGCAGCTTGGTTGCTGGAGCAGATACTGCAGATAGCATGGGAAGGGGTCCTGTAATATTCCCCACCAGCTAGCTATTGTGTCTCATTAAATATTGATGGCATACATCAGGCTGCTGAGCTTGGGGCTTGATTACTGACTAGCTTTCCTCATGGCTTCTCTAATGCTGCACTGTCCAATTAGAAAATACCAGCTCTGAAGCTTTCTGAAAAGGAACTGGAGGCCATTCCAAGCACTTACTAAGAACTCACAGAAACACTTAGTCACGGCTAAAAGGCTGCTGTCAATCAAATCCACCGGCATTTTTCTTTGACGGAATAGGCTAAAACATAGGAAAAATGTATCACTCGCAATAGCATCCCTGGAATTGGATATTCTCATAAAGTGGTCCTCTCACACTGATCAATACCATTTAAAACACTGTTGAAATAATAGCTGTAGAGTTCAGCAAGTCTAAATCAGAAAGCAATAAAATGCACTCAGAAAAAATTTCAATATCAGGTTAATAGCACTGAATGAAACATAGCAGTTAATACACAGCCAACTTTAAACTAATCAGTCTACTACAACCAACGTGGATCGGCATTTCTTCCTTGCTAGACATGGCTTAATGGAAATCAAGGCTTACTGGGCTGAATGTCTTTTGTAGAATAATACATGACACCCTTCACCCAGTTCAGCCAATGGAGGGGAAAGGTCACAGTTTTTGAAGAATCAGCAAGCTATAAAAGCCACACATCTTTCTGCTTCATCTTCAGAGGGAAAGGAAAATCTGTTTAAATCTTACAAATAATTAACTTCTTCTTACTTAGCCAACAGTGACAAATCTTCCGTTCAGGGCTTCCGATGATGTTCAGGGATTCTGAGGTTTGTTTTCAGGGAAAGGAAACATTAACAAGCTGGGCACTGCATTGCCATGGCTGAAACTGCGCTGCAACCTTAGTACTGAGTACTCCTTCGCTGCAGAGCACACTTGCAAGCATTGTTTTCAGCTGAGGAAACTCCAGCCAAAGTTCTGTCACCTCCGACTTCCACAGCAAGTGTCCCACTTGAGCGAATAAGCCCAATGCATAAATATGCGATTATTGCTCTGCTCTTATTTACCAAGCCTTCCATTTCCAAATGGCCTAAGCCGAGTCTTATATATTCCCAGCTACTATTGGCCAATTAAAATATACTATGATGAAGGTCAGAGAGTTTGAAATCTACTTATGTGTATCAATAAAACAACTGCTTGCATAGATGAAATGCAAAATTGACAGCAAGGCAACACTGAGAGAGAAAAGGCATGGGTCATTGCTTCAGAAAAGCCACAGAGGTCGCTTAGCAGTGTCTCCACTGGCGGACTGGCTGAAGATTAGACTCAGAGACCGCAAAAGTCATCCGGCATTTCCTGCCTACGTAACGTTCATGGTTCAGTGGGCACATAGATGACACGTTCAAAAAATGCAGAGATCAAATAAAAGTGATGCAGAGGTGAGTGCAAAATCACAGCACCAACTTGTTCTTGTAGATCTGATTAACCTGCATGGGTTCCAGATATGGCTCTAACGGGTCCAAGTCCCAGATGGAGTTTGTCTGTTTGGATAAATACTCTGGGAAACCCACCACATCTTGTTGGATGTTAGTTGCCAAGTCCCTCTGCTTATTTTCTTGAATATGAGAGCATGTGTGTTTATTTCTTCACGGTGATAACATCTCTGCAGGCTCCATCATCTCGGCGGGCTCCATCATCTCTGCCGGCTCCATCACCTCGGCCGGTTCCATCATCTCTGCAGGCTCCATCATCTCTGCAGGCTCCATCATCTCTGCTGGCTCCATCATCTCTGCAGGCTCCATCATGGAATCCAGTGTGAGAGGTGACAGACAAGAGACAACTGCCTCAGCCTGTATCTTGATGATGGATTTGGGTACCAAACTGTCTCATATACATCACTGTTTCCTCACCTCAGACTTTAAGCACCTGCTTAGACAGTAAGGACATTAGGAAGCAGATCTATAACACAGGAACAGCTGGAGGAAATGCTGGATAGCAACTGTCACCACAACAATGAATGTTAAAATGATTGCTAAAATGTCTAATGAGAGATGTGCTTTTCATAGCTAACATGTAAAATCTAGGCGAGAGTGTGGGAATCAATCAACCACCACTGGGTTTGTTTTTAACTCACATCTTTCTAAAGGCTTTCTGAATGAATTCAGCAAACAGTTCTATCTATAATAACTGAGGTGACTTCTTTCTCTTTCAAGTGTATCGTTTCTTTAAATACGTGTCCTTTTCAGTTTATTGATTCTCGTGTGGTTATTTTACAAACTGATATTATTGCATGTAAAAAACCACTAATGGGCTGGCAGTCAAATTCTGAAGGAAAATCCACCAGACACAATTATGCAAAATGAAAATCAAACTGACGAGGAAGAATATAAGAAAATAGCAAATGAGGGAAAGCCAGGTAAATAATACAATAATAGTTGTCTAGGCCGATAAATACATAAATGATACATGATCTACCAAACAAGGCCATGGTAACAATGGCAACAAGAAGAAATGCAATATTCAGAGTCACTCACCCAAATGCCTAATTGATACAGCAAACATTTCATGTATATTTCATGATCTGATTTCTACATGGTACTGAAATGTACTGTTTCTTTATTTATATAAATTACTCATTTTAATAATGGTCACCCCTTTAATTTACAAAGAGATAAAAAATTAATGTACCTCCTAGCTTACATAACAGGTCAACATGACTGAAGCAAAGTATCTTGGGGCCAACAATAGCTCTCAAGTCTACTTTTCAGCAATGGCTTTCAGTTCTGCCACCTACTAAAATGACTGCCCGATGATACAGGTAAGGATCATTTACATAGATTCAAGACAGCACACCCTGGCTCTCTTTGACTCAGACATAGGCGCATGTCATTGCTATTTAAAAGTCTTACCTCCCAGCAATGTAATGAAATGTCTGGATAGAGCAAGCTAGGACAATATTTGATCGAAAGCTCTTTGGAAAAAGAAATTACACTCTCTCATTCTCCAAATCGCCCCAGCATCTTCAGCTTAGCTGTGTCCTTTAGAGCAAGGCATGAACTTTGTGCCTGTGTCTTTTTGGAACATAAGACCCAAGTTTGCAAACATTTTCTTAGGAAACAAGCTTATTCTCTTTCCCTGCAGAGGGTGCACACTAGGGAAATCCTGGCTGAATGAACTACATGCATTTTGCTTACATCATTATTCTTGTAGCTTAACTTTCCCCTAGTTTATCGCTTCTAAAACACTTTGCCAGTGATGCTTAGAGTTCTTCAAAATCCATAAGCTGCAAACAAGGTCTCAGTTCTCTCCAAACAAAACAAACATAACGGCGTTCTTATTTTTGCGCCCCTCTGGAATTGACACAAAAAAAAGAGTCTGTGGATAAAAAGGGGTGAAGGCAGTTTTCTTGAGTGATCATGCAGGATAATTAACACTCGAGATAACGACAGAACTCAGTGCATTCTCCGCAGAAATCCCAGCAAGCATCCACTCTCTTCCACTGAACCCCAAGACTCCTGCCTTCAAGAGAGCCTGATGGGGCCTGAGTCAGGACCACCAGCAGCCCTGTGAGTGCAGCTAAAAAGACACATGAAGCGTGTGTCTCAAACAGCTTAACGCCCCACCCCCATCTTCATACCTCCAATGTGAGGTGCGCTCTACCTTGGAGAAGGTTCTACTGTATGCCATTCTTCCCCCTAAAACCAAAGTTAGTCAGATCACTATCCTTTTTAATGAGAAACTTACCACATTTTATCCCAGCTTGTAAGCTCCAAAAATTAATATTTTAATTGGCACCTGAAGACAGTAGAGGAGTCTGCAGGAGAGGGTTACCTAGAACAGATGCGGGCCGGTAAGTCAGATCTCATTTGTGTCGTCTGACAGCACTGCGGCCATTTATAGTCAACGGTTAAATGCTTCCGGGCTAAAACAGAATATTCATCGTATGCTCCTAAGGTGTTAGCAGCTTCCTTTCTCTTGGCTGCTGGAATGTCCCCCTGAAGTGACTGGGGGTGCCAAGCTCCTGCCCTTTGAAGCAATTGAAGTCTCTGCAAATAATCACCCCCCCTCTTGTTCCCCACTCGTATCCAGCTTGTCCTGGCCCTGCCTACTTCCCCCAAGCTCAGCACATGGGTGTGAGGGCGCCACACACTACTGCTGCATTACTAAGATACTAAGTGCTCAAAATGAGTTCTTAGAAATGAAGTCTTTCAGTTTCTGGCAGTTAAAGTGTGGAGGACTCGGGAGCATCCTATAGGGAGCCCCCACGTGTCCTTTACACCTTCCATCTCAGTTTCTTCTGCTATTCATACATTATATCCACCGGGCACATTTCCTGCAAGTGATGAGCCAGCATGGGGACATTTTATTAGTGCTAAAGGCTTTTGCTTATGTTAAAACTTCCTGTCTTTGCATTTAACAGCTCTCTGGGTTTTAAAAATGCAGGGTAGCTACTGATGTGGCTGCTGTTTTCATACTCGTTTCTTCTTTCAACCTGTCAGCACCTTCCCCTCCCCTCTCTCCCCTCCACCTGAACCCTTGACAGACAGCCATCTTCCTGATGTTTATACAGCCGTGTCTCTTACACAAGGTCACAGACTTGGCCGGATAGAGGAGGTAGGGTTTTTAGACTGGCTTCTTGTAATTGTCAATAGGCAATTAATTTTCCCCCAAAAGGGAATTCATTTCTTTTTACTGTTGAATAATATTCTGCCATATGGATACCAGCAGAAATTATTGACCCCTTCATCTACTTGAGAACATTGTGGCTGCTTAAAGCAACATTGTGGCTACTTCAAGCTGTTAGCTAGATCTAGAGAAAGCTGCCACAAGTGCCAATGTTTGAGTTTAGTTTTAGTTTTTGTTTTTGCATGGGTGTGTTTCTATTCACTTGGAACTCCTAGGCTGTACAAGAAGAATGTGTCTGGCTCTCTATAACACTATCAAAGAGTCTGCCAATGTAGGCACGCCATTTAGCATTCCCTCACAATGAGTGAGCATTCCTCTTGCTCCACATCTGCACCACTAGCTCAGGCCTTTTATTTGGGCATTTTGGTAGGTTACATAGTGACACCTCGTTGCGCTAATGTGCAATTCTCCATATGCTGTTTGGTTACAGCTTCCCATGTTGTCACTTGGGTTTGCTGAGGTGTCCTCATGGCTGGCCCTTTAGGGCTGTCTTACTTCCCTGGTTAATGCTTTGAATACTTTGATACAAGTCCTTTATCAGATAATTTCAACTATTTTCTCCCAGTTTCCAGTTTGCCTTCTGAGCCCCTCCAACCTCTCACAAGGGAACACCTTCGTTCTAACACACGTTTCTCTGTCTGGAGAGCGCTTTTTGAGTTGCACCCCAGTCATCGACAGACCAGGTCATCTGCATTTTCTCCTCTGTTGTCTTGTAGAGATTTTAGAGTCAGGCTTTTTACATTTCAGTCTATGATCCACTTTGATTTTGCTTCATTTTGAAACTGTGTGTGTATTTTCCAGTTTTGTCTTATTTTCTCCTCTGATTTCAGCTGAGCACTTCAAGGCTCCATAGGACGCTTTACTCAAAACACCAACTATGCTCAGTGTTCTCTCTAGTTGTCCAGATCTCACGATACACTTACAACGCCAGTGGCTATCAATATGGGAAATATTTTATAGTCCTGTCATGTCCATTTCTCTAATGCACTTCTTGACACATCATTCTTCTCTCTGGAAAGATTTTACTTTCTTGAAAGCAGACAAACTTCCGTGGTTTTGTTTGCCTAGACTGTGCCTTGGATGCACACTTCTCTACCTGTGCAGGGTCATTTTACAGAACTATGATGCACACTTCTCTACCTGCGCAGAGTTATTTTACATGACTATGATGCATATGTCTCTACCTGTGCAGGGTCATTCCACAGGACTATGGATGCACACACTTCTCTACCTGTGCAGAGTTTCACGGGACTATCAATGCACACTTCTCTACCTGTGCAGGGTCATTTTACGGGACTATGATGCACACTTCTCTACCTGTGCAGAGTTATTTCACATGACTATGATGCACACTTCTCTACCGGCGCAGGATCATTCCACAGGACTATGGATGCACACACTTCTCTACCTGTGCAGGGTTAATTCACAGGAATATGATTTGTAAGTGGATCATTTGGATGTTTGATTCCATTTCCTTCCAGATTGCCTGGTTTCCAAAGTAAAATTCAGTGTTCATAATAGTCCATTATAAGGTGATTTTTACCCTCTTTTGGGGTTCGGTGCCATTAACCACAAGGCAAATTAAAACTACTTTGAGAGTTCATCTCACCTCAGTCAATAAAGCTCTCATCAATAAAACAAAGACAATCAACGCTGGTGAGAATGTAGCGAAAGGGGCTGTGAACTGGTGTGACCGCTGTGGAAATCAGTGTGGAGGTAGCTAAACACTGGGTCTCCAGATGACCCAGCTATGTGACTCCCCGGATATACAGCCAAAGGACTCTTTATCTGCCCATGAAGATCTTGTTCATCCATGTTCACTGCTGCCCTAGTCGCAATAGCAAGGAAATGGAAATAAGCCTAGATGTCCATCATTGATGAATTGATAATTAGAGTATGTTACATTAATACAATAGGCTTTTGTTCAGCTATAAACGAAAATAAAATTATTCAATTTTCAGGTAAATGGAGAAAGACTACTAGGAAATATCATGATTTGGGTAACCTAGTTTCCAAAACACAAATACTACATGTTCTCTCTTATATGGGGATCCTATCTTCAAATGTTTAAGTGTGTGTATGTTTGTGTGTGTGTGTGTGTGTGCATGTGTGTGTGTGTGTGTGTGTGTGCACTTAATTTTGAGCATCTGGAGAGATCAGGATCCATGGGGGGATAGAGAACATAGGTGGGAAGAAGCAGAATGCTGGGGTGGGAAGGTTTATATGAGGAGAAGACTATGAGGGACTGTGAGGGGCTGGGGTGGGGGGAAGCCAAAGAAAGGTGTGAGGAGAGGCCATATAGAAGCAAATTAAAATACAAGTTAAAAATTCCTCTGCTTTTACTTTTGAGCAATGTTGGTAAGTGTAGGCTGAGGTAAGTCTAGGTATAGCAGTGTTTGTAGTTAATATGCACTGTAGTCTTTCCAGTTCCTGGATGTCTGCTTTGGAAATTGCCATTAATTCTGGAATATTCTGACTTCAAATATACCTTTTTCGGTTTCTTTTTTTTTTTTCTGGCATTCTGATAGTACCCTTTGAAGCATCTCACGGTTCTACAATTCCGTTTTTATATTTACTCTCTTTGATTTTCATTTTGGGAAATCCTTTGAAGTTCCTGAATGTCCACACTTTTTCTGCAGCCTGTCTCACCTGTTAACAAAGCTTATTTCACTTCTCTTCCAGGTCTTTGAGTCTTAGCATTACCCACAAATCTTTTTTTAAAAAAAATAGCTTTCATTTTCCAGCTTACATTACTGCTCTACACAGGTCACTCAACAAAGGCCTTAGCATAGCGTGGTTATATAACTATCCATAATATGAAAACTTCTACCACATATTTGAGACTGATTCTGATAATAATGTTGTGGATTTATACTATGTTTTCTTCTTGCCTCACAGATACATGGTGATTTTCCCAAAGTCCAGGCATAGCGTCCTGAACAATCAGAGCCTGTAAAAGGACTTTGATGTGAGTTTATATTTATAGGGGTAAGAGCCGGGTTATGTCTAATATTTGGTTTATCGATGGTTTCAAAGCTTTCTCTTGACTTTCACATTCTTATGTATTTCCTGTATTGTTCGAGTCCTTAAACAGATTATTTTTCAGTTACTGGCTTTGATATGATGTTGTCAGATGGAAGGCTTGTGCTGATGTGGTTTCTGTTGGGTGGGCATACTAGCTTTGATATTAACACTGGAGGTTGTGGGGAGGGGTTAAGGGTTACATTTGGCCCTGGTTCTTTGTTTCTGGATCTGCCCAGATGTGAAAACATCTGCCATAGTCCTGCTGCCTTGAACCTCACTACTTCCCCGCCGTGGTGGACTTAAATCCTCGGAAACAGTGAGCAGTGAAAGCTTGTTCCTTGAGTTGTTTCTGTAAGTTACCTGGCAACCGTGCTGAGAAAGGTAAGAAGACAACATGCACACTACTGGTAAAGGAGTTTCTCTGCAGGGTAAGACCACAGCTCTATGATGAATCCAAGAATTGCTGCTTTTGGTTTGTATGTCTGTTTTCTTGTGAGAAACAAATGATGACTTGTAAGTTTCTTACACATCAAACATAAAATAACAATCCACTCAGTGGACATCGGCAAGATGGCTCTGTAGAGGCCTCTGTGAGACAAAGTCCAGAGGTCTCAAGCTTTGCTATAATTCTTAGATTCCAGTGTGTGTGGGGGTCATAGCAGAGGTGGGTTATTTTGCTATACAGCATAATTGTGCATTGTGCTTCTATGTAGTTTTTATCATGATACATCCAAATGTAGGATGGGTACGATGATGGTCGCAAACCTTAGTGAGAACACAATGCAGGCAGAACAAAATGCACTGCTGGGGACCCAGAGCCCTCAAAAAGCTGTGGAATGAACGTTAGCCCCCTACATGTGGCAGCCCAGGTAACAAGACAGATATCCAGGGTGAGCAGATCACAATTCCAAACACGAGCCTCAGAATGGAAAAGAGATATCAATGAGCACACACACACAAGCATGATTTGGTACTGTATGCTTCTGTTCACAGGCATATCCAGCGATGAGCACATGCAAGCATAATTTGGTACTGCATGTCCCTATTCACAGGCACATCCAATGATGAGTACACACAGGCATTATCTGGTACTGTATGCCCCTATTCACACGCATATCCAATGATGAGCACACACAAGCATAATTTGGTGCTGTATGTCTCTATTCATATCGAGGAGGAATATCCAGGGCTATTTATTTTCCTTAAATATTTTAAAAATTAGCTTTAAAAGTAACGGACTTCCCCATGTTATTTTCACAGGTATTTCATAGTTATTTGATTCTCCTGCATCTCCCTCATCTTGCTGGCCACCTTTCCACTCTGCTCAAGTATTCCTCCTTCCCCTTTGTTCTATTCTCCTGCGCATCCTTTCCCTTAAAACCTTTGTTTGTCAGTCTCATGGGCCTTTCTCTAGTTCCCTGGCCTTTAGTCACATATATTTCCACCAGATACACATATTTAACCGTTAGCAGCCAGGGTTTGCATATGAGAGAGAGAACATTGGTCTTTCTGAGCCTAAGCTACCGTCTTTGATATGTATTTCCCTGTGTGCGCAGGATCTTCTCTGTGGATTCTTGTGTGAGTGCAGTTGCCCACATGCATGGCAAGTCTGTGGAGGTCAGAGTACAGCCGCGGGGTTGAGTTCTCATGAGGCCTGCGTGATTACAGAAAACACTAGAGAAACCAGAACTGTTACACGTGCAGCCTGTTTTCCTTCAAAGGCACACTCTTTCACCTGGAAGGCTGGAGTAGATGTCATTTATACATACACTATATAGCAATAACCTGCTGATCTGTTATTTCTTCCCCCAGACTCCTAAGCATTGTTTCTCAGTCGATAAAATCCACCCTCATCAAAGAGGTCCCACAGAAGTGAACAGAACTGCTATTATGTTTCTTACAAACCCTTCTTCCCTAGACCCTCATCCCTAGTATCCTTTCTCAGTCGGTAGAACCCATCCTGGTGGAAGCGGTCACAGGTGCTCTGCATGAGACATCTACTTAGCAAGGGAGCTTTGATGGAGTCCTGCCTCTTCCTTTGTTGTGGTAATTGCCACGAGGAAACTTATTTCTAAGGTTTTACTATGCTTATATATGTTAAAAAGTAAATCTCTCAGAGCCAGACTCCATGTGGTAATATTTTGTTTGTGCTTTAACAAATAAAGCCCGCCTGGAGATCAGAGTGCAGAGCTAGCCACACTAGTTACCCATAGAGGCCAGGCAGTGGTGGCGCACACCTTTAATCCCAGCACTCATTTGACAGAGGCAGACGCATAGTTCAAGGCCACCCTGGGCTACATGAGATTGAATAGGTCTAAAAGAGAAACAGAGCCAAGAGGTGGTGGCTCACACCTTAAATCCCAGCACTAGGGAGGTAGAGATGGGAAGCAACATGGCTGGGCAGAGAGAGGAATATAAGGCGGGAGGAGACAGGAGCTCAGGATGCAGTCTGAGGTTTTGTAGAGAAGACATTCAGTCTGAGGACTTGTGGAGACAGGAAACACTATTTGTTCTGAGCATCTTGCAGAGCTAAGAACTAGTGGCTGACAGCTCTGCTTCTCTGTTCCTTCAGCTCTCACCCCAATATCTGATTCCAGGTCTTAGACTTGGAATGAATTATTAGCATGAATCAGAATGCAGGCTACAGACTCCAGATGCTTGAATAGCCTGACTACGCCTTGCTCACCTGCGTTGCATCCTTGCCTCCATCTTTCTTCTGGTCTGAAATGCGGAATCCTGTTCATCAGCGTGCAAGCCAAGGTAGCTGACCCATACGCAGCAGCGGGTCTTCTTTCTCTCTGTCCCATCTCTCAGTGCCTGTGCTAGGATTACGGGTACTGCTGCGTCTGGCTTTATGTGGGTTCTGGGGGATCTGAACTATGGTCCTCGTGCTCAATTGTCAAGCAAGCAATTGCACACCAAGTTTTAATTTTTTTGAGAAGCCCCCAGTAGCTCTCCAATTCCACAGCAGCTGCACTAATTCGCACCTCCACCAACAGTGAATACGGGCTCTTCCTCCACATCCTCACCGGCGTCTGTCTTTGATTTTCTTGATGAGAGCCATTCTGACAAGGGCGAGATAGGATCTCAAGGTTTTAATTTGCATTGTATGAATGGACGGGGATGCGGGTGTGGGGGATGTTGGCTACCTTTAAAAGTATTCATTGGTCATTTTTATTTTTTTTTCTAAAAAAGTCTATCCAGGTGAATGGCCCATTTATTAATTGGCAGTGGGTTTTATTTTTGCAGCTCTTTATATAATCTAGATACTGACCTCTGTTCTAAGGTACAGTTGGCAAAGATTTTTTCTCCCATTCTTCAGGCGGCCTGCTCATTTTTTTTTTTTTTTGACAGCTTTTTTTTTCCCTACAAAGCTCCAGTTTAACTTGGTTTATAAATTCCTGGGGCTATTCCTATGCAACGAGAATCCCACTCAGAAAATTTCTGCCCACACCAAAGTCCTGCAGTGTTTTCTTTCAACACTTTTAGTGCTTTTGGTTTTAAAGTAGGGTCTCTAAGCCAGTTTGAATTGATTTCTCGTGAAGGGTGAGGAACATGGATCCAATTTCCTTCTGTAAGTAAGTGTATATCCAGTATCACCAGGACCGTTTGGCGAAATGGGCGTTTTCCAGTGAGTGTGTTTTGCTTATTCATCAAAAATCCCGTGTCTATAACTGCACACGTTTATCTCTTTGTCTCTCTTGCTTTCCATTGGTCTGCTTTTATGCCTGTCCATCTTGATTAGTTTGTTTTATCACAATGGCTCTGTTGTATAGCTTGAGCTCAAGTAATATGATGATGCTTTCTGGTGTGTTCTTTCTGCTTAGAATTTGCTTTCAAGGTTGGGGGCGTGGCTCAGCAGTTAAAGTACTGACTGCTCTCCCAGATGACCCAAGTATGATTCCCAGCACCCACAAGGAGGCTAGCAACTGACTGTAACTCAAATTCCAGGGGATCTGACACCCTCTTCTGGTCTCCTACATACCACGCATGTGGAGGATGCACAGGCATACATGTGGACACATCTCCCCTCCCACACACACAGTAAAATTAAATACATCTCAAGACAAAATTTTAAAACTATTCGCTTTGGCTATCCATGTGAATATTAGAATTTCTTTTTTTCTCATTCTGTGAAGAATATCATTGAAAATTTGAGGGGATGACAACATATATGTACACTGATTTTTGTAGAATAGCAAATTTTAGAATATTAATCCTACTCTTCCAATCCAGGAGCATGGAAGGGCTTTCTTTTATAAAGGTTTCCTATGGAGTGCTCTATCTCCTCCATTGTGATTACTTACAGGTTTTATTTTTAAGGCTATTGTGGATGGGGCATATTTTTTTTCTGATTTCTTTCCCAGCGAATTTGTTGGTGTTGGCATACATTAATGTTTCCCCTGATTATTTTGTGTAGACTGGCACCTTTTATGCCTTTTAGTGTTTGTTGTATGATTTTGGAGCCCTAAAGATTTACCACATACAGCAACATACAATGGCCCTCTGAGTCTCCTTAAATTGGCTGCTTTAAAGTCTACCCTCCTGAGCATGAGAATTGCTATGCCAGCTTGTTTCCAGGAAACACAGGGAACTAGGAGAGGCATTCACAAATTGGGGATCAAGGATGGGAATTAAACATCTGGCAATTGATTCTTTAGTGTTGGCAAAAATCCTAAGGCCCATGTTTCTGTGATGTGCTAGGATTCTAGAAGCATTAAACAATCCAACACACACACACACACACACATGCACATGCACACACATATGCATATAAATAACAGCATTGTTTTCCTTTACTAAATTAAGATCATTTTAGAACAGGTAGCCCAAACATATCTAGGTGCAAGCACACACATGGTATTACCCATGATAGTTTTAAGTCAAGTGTATAACAGAATTTCTATATGAAAGCGAATCCAAGTTAGTGAACTAAGATGTGTTTTTAAATGATGTTCACATAAAGTAGAAAACACCATTAAACGGGTGTTGCCTTAATCTTTACATAAACTGTAAGGTCATGAAAAGTACTTGTCTAAATATAAAAATATGAGGCCACATATTTCCTAAAGAAGATATATCGGTTAACATTAGAATAATGATAAAATAAAATTAGACTTTCTGAACTGGACTCCATATGCCCAGGAATTAAGGACACCAATAAAGCTAAAGTGCTTCTACACAGCTAAAGAGATAATTAAGTAAAGAAGAAGCCCACAGAATGGGGAAGAATCTCTGCCAGATAGACATCTGGCAGGGGACTGATATTCAAAACATTCAAAGAACTTAAAAACACAAAGAACTCAGGAAACAAATGACCCAGCTGAAAATGGGCTAGGGATCTAAACAGAGAGTTCTCAATAGAAATAATAAAATTGGTTAAGAAATACCTAAAAAAAAAAATTCATTACACTTAGCAATTTGGGAAACACAAATTAGAAGGACATTGAAGGTTTTATATCTCTGCACACCCAGAATGGATAAGGCCAGCAAATGCTGGAGAGGTGTGGAGAAAGAGGGACCCTCAGTCACTGTTGCTGTGGGGGCAGAATGGTCCAACAACTGTGGAAATCAGTGAGGAGAAGCCTCAACAACTGAAAACAAGGATGTAGCAAGGGGGCCATCTTCTACAGGAACCAACACACACGGTGATTTGGACTTGGGACTTTCGAGACTTCCACATGGAGCCTCTGGCTTTAAGGCATCATGCAAACCCAGAACTAACTGTAAGCTGGGAGGTTGTAACAGAGCTAGTAAAGCTACAACGTCCTTCTACATGCAGCTCATGGTGACTAGAAGAACACTAAGGTTGAAGAACACTAAGGTGGCGGTGGCACACTCCTTTAATCCCAGAACTCAGGAGGCAGAGGCAGGTGAATGGCTGTGAGTTCGAGGTCAGCCTGGTCTACAAGAGCTAGTTGCAGGACAGCCAGGGCTGTGATACAGAGAAACCCTGTTTCAAAAAACCAAAATAATAATAATAATAAAAAAAAAGAACACAAAGGCCAGCAGTATAGTTCAATATAGTGCTCCGGGATCAATCTCTAATGCCAGAAGCGATGGGAGACAGGGAGAGAGAATGAACTATAACAAGAAATCCCTGTAAGTCCAAACATAGAAGAGTCTATGATCTCCAATGTCAAAATGCGGAGTTTCACGGCCACACTTTTTCTTTATCCAATGCTTGAAATTCTAATTTCTAGATCTATTTGAAATAACTAGAACTAGGCATACGCACACATTAAGGTAAGGAAGAATTATTTTTAGCTTATGCTGAACATGACATCTTATCACTTCCCTGCTGTCACGAACATAAAATCTCTCCCTACATATTCATTTTTGTGTATTACACAAATGCTCTGCCATGGAGTTATAGCCCCAATCCTAGGCTTATATATCAAAAGCTTTGCCCCATTTCAAAAAGTCTTTATTGAAAAGTAGATTCTTCTCTCATACAATACAATCCTGACCAGTTTCCCCTCTCTCCACCCCTCCCTGTCACCCCCACCTCTGCTGACCCCTCTATCTCCCTTCAGAAAAGAGTGGCCTCCAAGAGACAACAACCAAACATGACAAAATAAAATACAGCAAGACAAGGCAAAAGCCCTCACACCAAGACTAGACAAGGTAACCCACCAGGAGAAAGAATTCCAAGAGCAGGCAAAGGAGTCAGAGATACACCCGCTCCCACAGTCAGGAGTCACACAAAAACACTAAGCTAATAGCCGTAGCATAAGGAGAGAACCTGATGCAGCCCCTGGAGACTCTGTGCTTGTGAGTCTCTGTGAGTCAGTAAGTCCCCTGCCTAGTTGATCTAGTGGGCCATGTTCTGCGGGTGTCCTCCATCCCTTCCGACTTCTACAATCTTTCTGGCCCCCTTTCCTCAGGCTTCCCTGAGGCATCCCAATGGAGACTTCCTATTTTGACTCCCTACCTGCTTAATGTCTGGCGGTGAGTCTCTGAAGACGGCTAAGTGTAATCACTCAAGCAGAAGAAAAAAAGTCTGCCTATGTCTTCCTGGGATTTTATTTGCTTTGCTTTTTATTGCATAGTGGAGCTGTTTATTTATCAGCCCCCTGATCAAACATGAGTTTGCCGTTTCCTGCTGAAGAAGTACCTGGGATCAAGGGGAAGGGCACCACCAATTTCCAGGTGTAAATGTACATATTTAGAAGGCAGTCTGAGAACATTTAGTGAAAGAAAATCAATAAGCTGACCCCTAGATCCTAAGAACTCCTAAGCCATGGACTTTGACCAAGCGAACAGCACCAGTTACAAGCTCTCTCTTAGGGAAACAAGTCTTAGTTCCAGTCAGAACACAGACAGTTACATCCATAATAGTTTCCCACGATTTCACCAATGGTCACCTCTGTATTGTTCTTGTAGCCTGTAAGCTCCATGGGGGTGGGGGTGGAACCACTGATGATGTTTCTCCTTCAGCTGCCTGAAGAGTGACTTCATTCTAACAAAGCATATTAAAACCGTTCTTTAAACCTCTGGGCAAGTTATTCCGCCTTTTAAACCACAAATCTATTAGAGAAATTAACTACCAATTCATTCAGGAGCAGTCTGCTAATAAAAAAAAAAAAATCTCCAGGCTCAAATTGTTTCTGGTGAATTCACCTGCACAGTTAAAAAAAAAAAAAAGGCATGCATTTTACAAAAAACTCTTTATAGGAATGGAAAATGAACGACTCTTTCCCATCACGGGGGAGGTTGGCAAACTTGCAATATCAAAACATGATGAGAGCACAAGAAAGAAAATTACAACCAATTTCCTTCCTTGAACATATTCGAAAAATCCTTGGTAAGATGTAGGTAGTTCTCACTTCGCATAGCAAAGTGGAGCTGCGAAATTCACCACCCAGCTGAAAATACACGCACTGAGCTTCACAATCAATGAAGAAAGCGATGATTTTTTTTCCCCCCAGGTCTTTGTAAATTTTAGATAAAACATTAACAGTCCTCTTACAGCAGTTGCATTCTAAGCCACACCACGGTGACGTGCGACATTAAAAACACGACGCATTCTGTTTCTTTGCCAGCACTACTGAGTGAGGGGGCATCTGCATCCTGTTTGGTCATGGCCATCCCTTCACTCATATTAATAGCTCATAAAAAGGTTTATTTCTGGGGCCGCCCATTTGTTTAAAGTTGACGGCAGTTTCAGATGCTATCATTTCTCTTCTTTGTTTGTTTCGGATTTTCTGGCTGAGTTATCTTTTTAAAGAGGCAAAACTTGTAAACTGCGGCATGGGTTCAGCCCTGGGAGGCGAGTGGGCAGCAATTACAGGTTTCACCGTCATGTGGCCTGAAGAGAAGCCATGTCTGGCCACAGATCTCGGTGCTTACACGGTGGTTTGTGCACTTGCCCCTTGTGAGCTCGCGCACGGTTAACTCACCTCGGTAACTAAAATCTGGATGGTGCTAGTTGGGCTCTGGTATTTTTGAGCTTAACAGTAGCAACTAAAACTCACACACCTTAGATATATGCAAGGCAAGGTCTGGCTAATTCTTGGTTCTATTGCTCGATTTGGGTGCTAGTATACGGAGGTAGTTACTTGAGACTCATTGAATGATATCAGTACAAACAGCACACTTTCCATAATCACAATATAATCATATACTCAAGCAATACATTTCTATGAGGATCATTATAACAAAAGTTTTCATATTAATAGAATATATGGGAAAAATAATAATCATCCCAATAGAGCCAGGACCATATTTTATAAAATTCACTACCCACTTATAAAAATAAACCCACAGCAACCTAGAAATGGGCCATTTTTCTCACTCTCCTAAGGGTCTTAATAAAAGCTATGTAATAATAATTATTATGTCATTATACTTACTATAACTTACAATAATAAGTTTCCTTCTGAGATTAAGAACGATACAAGGATGCCTCTCTGTCTTTACATCCATTCAGCACTATAGCAGGCGTGCTAGGTCAGGGAAACTGCCTCAAAATGCACTCAAAAGCATGAGAGAGAGAGAGAGAGAGAGAGAGAGAGAGAGAGGAGAGAGAGAGAGAGAGAGAGAGAGAGAGAGTCTAGTTAAATTGAAGAGTATACCATGTGCATGAATAAGATGTCAGTTCAGCTGAAATGAGATGACAGCATCACCTCAGATCTAAAACTGACCATGAGTTGTATGGTGTGTGTGTGTGTGTGTGTACGCACATAAGCCAATCAGAAGTGTAACGGGGACAATATATTTTCCTTTTGTTTCTGATTTCCTTTCCTGAATAGGATCTCTCTATTTAGCCCAGGCTAATTCAACCTCTCTGGCCCTGGTATGCGTGGTTTGCCACCACGCCCAGTGTAGTCAGGATAACTGAACAGGAGAAACACGGGCCTGGAGGAATGCAGCTCTTAGAAGCTACAGTTGGTTATATAGAGTGCAGCATTGACGAATTAATGCAAATGAGCCAATGAACCAGAGTGTTGTTCAGAAACAGATCAATGCATAAATGGTAACTTAATTTACCACCAATGACACCTCGATACAGAAGACAACACGATAGGCAGTTTAGCCCATGTGATTTAATTAACTGCAAAGTCCTGGAAAAGGTGAATTTTGATAATTATTTTATATTGCATAGGAAATTAGCTCTGGCTGCATTCCAGAAACAAATTGTGATATGAAAGCTTTTAAGACTTTTAAAATGAAAATTAGCAACACAAGTTTATGAACATGGAACATGCCGAATATCTTAAAGGCCTGAAGGTGTTAAGAAAACCAGAGATGCTGAGTTGCAGTGAAAGATGAAATCTGTATTTGTGACAAAATACCCTGAAAGATTCGAGAAAGCAAAGAACAGTGGAGATGACCACAATACAGGAATCCGACAATGGGACTCACACTGGGTACGGAGCTGCACACCAGAGTGCAGAAGATACTGCAATACATGCAGCTGACCACGGGACTCATACACTGTGCACAGCTGCACACCAGAGTGCAGAAGATACTGCAATACATGCAGCTGACCACGGGACTCACACACTGGGTACGGAGCTGCATATCAACATGAAGGAAATACTCTAAAAGACACATGGGAAAGAACTTCCCCAAATGCCATAGTCATTCAACAAGAAACGTTGTTCAGTTTCATCTCAGGTAAACGCAAAATTAAAATATCATAAAATCCCAGGGTTAGCCCAAAAGATTAGATGAAATTGGAGAGCGGTCGTACATGCTGGGAGGGGGCAGAACACTGCAGTTTCCATCTCGGGCTGGGGTTATATGTCCATGGAGCTTTCCAAACGTAGGTTAGACTAGCCCATGAATTGCCCAGATATTCCACTCGGTGAAATGACTCACGAAAACATGTACACAGAGGCACCAACTCATCCACTTGCAGGTCTACCATGAAGAGCAAAAGACTGAAAACGGCCAAGACTGAAAGGCACAGACTGTGTTATCTGCCTCTAGTTGAACAGGATGTGGCCACAGTCTGAAAAAGTGGAATATGACCTGGATGGATCCCCGTTCAGCAAAGGTCAGACGTTTCAGAGCACATAGCATATGATCCTATATAAAACAAACTCAGGATGGGGAAGCATTACCGGTAACCAGCGAACCACAGCAGAGCTTCCCCAGCAGCGGGTGTCTGGCCACAAGGCCTCCTTTGAGTCAGGTGCTGCTTCTTGACATAACTATTGGTTAAGTAGGGTGGTCTGTTGTAGATTCCCTAACTTTTCTTACTGGCTTAGAAAAATGGCCATGATCTATTGAGGGGAGAAATAATGACGGCTGTAGATTACCACATATAATTCTCTGCCAGTCATAAAAACCCTTGCCTTTTCACCCTGGAAAATAAATGAAAGACTTATCATCTACATTTATGTTTCAATTTGGGACTTATAAAACTAATGGGTTAATAAGATGAGAACTAGTTGCATTCTAGTTACAAATGATCTAGATACAAATGATAAACATATAAAAAGAAGCAACTTTTAGCTAAAATTACCAAAATTCCAAAGGGATCCCCAGTGTGGTGGCCCTGACAGGTCTGAGGTATTGAGAGGTCATGTTCCAGCTCTCCCTCCCTGGAAGGACACAGCTAACACTGGAACGGCTCTGCTCAACTTAGACTAAAGGAGCGTCTTTTGTCCTCTATGGAACATTCACTGGGCAAAGGCAAAAGTTCAGAAACCTATCAGATACCCAACCCCATCTGGAGAAGGGACACGTTTACGACTATTACTTCCCATGCCCATGAGTGGTTCCACTTACAGACGGCATGAAGGGGCATCGCCTCCTGCCATACTATTGGTGCAACACCCCATACAGACTGGTAAGACAGACTCTGCCTCACTGCCCATTGATTTTATAAGCAGTTATCTTTGTAAGATGACTGTGCTTCCTTCAACAAATGTGCATTACTAGACAGAAATTTCTGGCCACTTTCAATTTTCTATATATTCTTCCCGGGAAGATGTTTCAAATCACACAAATCTCTAAAAACTGTAGTGGACAGTAAAACAGGAGCTTTGAAAAGAACCATACATATATGACAATCATCATATTTGTTATAAGTAGAATGCTTTGGAAAATAAAGATGGTCACTCGCGAAGTTTGAAAACACATCTGCGATATGAAAATCAGAAGCTGTGTCCACACGTTGTACACAACCGAGGGAAAAAATCCAGTGTTGACAACTTCCATTCACAGACTAAATGAGAGCACATTTCACCTCATTTTCCTTAAAAACAAAACAAACCAAAACAAAAAAACCACAAACAAACAAACAAAAACACAAACCTACTCATGAGTGAAGACATTCATTCAAATCTATACATCAAAATGAAACAATAAGACTGGAAAGATGAGGAATTGTAATTGAAGCCCATATTACAGGCTTAACAATAAAGGGTATCAAGCAATCATTTAATCTCATAGCAGTGATGTCTAGTTTTACTATTTTGGTCTCACCCAGGTTAGAAACAGAGCGAATGACCTTAATTATAATACTGAAGACAGACTGGATACATAAATTTCTGTCAAAGCTATGTGTCAGGCTAGGAACTAGGTGCCATGTACGGCCGGTACAGTTTTCTGCAATAGAACAGACACCTGGATGCATCTCCCCCAAGCTCTGAGACAACCGTGTGCTCTGTACAAGGTGAGAGCTCCCCACACGTCCTGTGACATCACTGCCCTATCTGTCACTGACAGACTTCCCCTGAGAGGACGTGAAAACGGTTGAGTTAGAGAGTTCAGTAAATGCAGGGGGAAGAAAATTAAAAACATATGGGCATAAACTTCTTACAAACCGTGCAGAAAAGAACAAGTGTGCACGGAGCGAGCTGGAAGAGACTCATTTTTCTCATTATGCAAATGCCTTTTGCTAGAGATATTTTCTATTTCGGTCAGGATGATCCTCATTACTACTTTTACTATGTGAAGCACAAAACTGTGTATCTGTTTTAACAGGAACATATACATAATTACTCCCTGCAGAAATTTTCAAAAGTGTCAAAATATGAATTAAAACACCAACACTTTTTTTTTTAAAGGTTTCTTCTGTGGTTCCAAAACATGCTGCTTTACAGAATGAGAGCCTTGGTGAAATGGATGGGAACATTTGGAGCAGCTTCTAAAATATGCATTACTTATTTAAAGCAAGGCTTAGCTCTGGTTATGTTATACAGAAATTCTTCCGAGAAACATGTATATGCTCAATGAAAGCCAAGTACCTTAGTTGTTCCCCTCCCCGTTTTCTCCGGAAAAGAGCCTGTCTCTTTGTGCTGTGATGGACATTCACGCCTCTTCCAACCTCAAGCTGAGCTTTATCCCACCCGAAAAGGGCAGCTTTGCTTTGGCCATCACAGCCCCCTGGTGCAATGACGGCCCAGTCTTTCCTCATCTTTGAAGATGAGCTACAGAGCCATCCAGTTGGGCTCCTTTTCCTCCCAATTCAGCAGAAACTCATTGACAGTGGTGATTTGAGAGCTAAGAATGTAAGGACCACAGTGGCTGAAGACATAGCATCCTAACTGCAGTGATCAATTGTTTTCATCTGACCAGATCAAAATGTCAATGCCCAGACAAGGCAGCTAAAGGAAGACCTTAGCTGGCTGTCACGGAGCGGGGCCTCACTTCCTGTCTGTACTGAGCAGGCACTGGAAGGAAACACCTCAGTGAAGACATGCTGTTCCTTTCACAACCCCAACAAGCCTCTCATTTCTGATGTCAGCTTTCTTTGCTGTAACTTTCCACCTGACCTACTAATAACACGCAATTTCACACCATCCAATTTGTCAACCACAGTGACTTTCCCGGCTGCATTAAGTGGCCCCTGTGGAAGCAGAGAGCACATCAGAAACACTGGCTTCCACAAGACTGGATCTTTCCGGATATGAACAAGAGTGCTGAGATGACAGAGGCCTTTCACCTTTAAAAATGAGGAAACTAAGACAGGGCCTTTGAAGTAACAGCAGCTGTTATTCTCAGGGTGGGTATCACGCCATGAATCTAAGAGTCTCTCGACCGGGTCAGGCTCTTGGCAACACTGCCTATCGGAACAATGACACCAAACAGAGGGATAAGACAAACTCCACAGCGAAAAGCAAAGGCCAGTTAGTTCTATCCTTTTGCTAGTGTTGAGGTTTGTGTGTGTGTGTGTGTGTGTGTGTGTGTGTTGTTTGTTTTTTGATTTTGTTTTTTACCTCTGAAGAGATTATCCAAGTCAATATCCTCTTTTCCTTTGATTTTTCAAACACTTTGCCTGCCGTACAAGCCTGGCAAAGAACAGAAATAAAATCCGGACTCATTATCCTGTGATGTAAGAAGAAATCACAACAGCAGCACAAATTCCAACCGCACCGCGCACTAAATGACAGCGAATTAGCAGGTGTTTCGCTGCACGGTCTCATTAGACTGTTTCTTCAGTTTAAGTTTTAAAGAAAATATGAACTTTTGTCCAGAAACTCTGACTTTGAAAACTGAACCTTAAAGGTTTTCCCTTCCCTTCATCCCAGTGGATCATCTCTTCAGGCTCTGAGGAGGAGCATCTGGGGCAGAAGGGACAGGGTGGGAGATGGGTAAATAGTAAGCACTATTCCGAATTTTGGCACTTATTATTTCGATCAGAAGGTTATAGACACTGAGCTCAAACAAGTATATAAAGTAATTTAGTTGCATTGCTGAATGTCAGGGAATTCATTAACTTTTGCAACGCTGCGGAATACAGTGAGGGCTAATTCTGTAACTCTTTCGTCGTGGAACTTCATTAAAAATCGAGATTCCTGCTCCATAACAAAGATGGAAGCTTTTAAAAGGAAACTTCTCCAGGGTTGCTAATTACCTACTAATTAATTTTGGGTAGGCAGAACTTGAGATAATTAATTTATCTGCATATATTTATGATTCTAATACACTTATAATAATTAGCTTTGCGCATGTATTTTCTTATTGCAGTTAGTGATTTTCATTTCGTCCTCACGGCAGGCCTGTGAGCCGGTCGCGAAAGGGCAGGTGGAGAGAATGACTCAGCCATCAAAACTCTACCCAGACTCTGAACTGCTGAGAGAAAAGTTGACATACTTTTATTTATAGCTTTTGCCACAGTAGAAGTGCATTCTACTCACTAACTAGGGATGTCTTAGTTGGTTTTTTTTTCCTAAATCAAAAGAAAAAGGAAAAGTGTGAATTGAGACCCCATCTTTGGACCTTCTGCAATGGTGCAAGGCCAGTGAGTGATGAGCTGCCTGTGGTACAGGGCTGGGAGCAGGAACGCCTAGCTTTACGCCTAAGACTCAGTTCCTAGCTCTGGGATACAGAGTGAATCTTTGAACACTCGAGTTTCAGTGTCCAGTCTGTGACATACAACATAAAACATGCCTAACAGTGTTGGTCTGTGCAATTAGTTAAGCAATATATTTTTTAAAGCAATATGAAGGCTGCTATGCATT
Source organism: Arvicola amphibius (assembly GCF_903992535.2). Taxonomy (NCBI): domain Eukaryota; kingdom Metazoa; phylum Chordata; class Mammalia; order Rodentia; family Cricetidae; genus Arvicola; species Arvicola amphibius. The sequence goes on from NC_052064.1 coordinate 19,246,495, forward strand.
ATTGATCTTCATACAATCTGTGGAACATCTGAATTGCATTGAATTTTCTTTGGATTTCTTTTGTATCCCTATGTGCCTTCAGGATTCGTCTACATTTTTCTAGCAAAGAGTGTGGTTTGTAGAGGGAGGGGTTTAAACTTAAGCAGCGAGTTCCCAATGGCCAGCATGAGATGCTGCGTGCCACCAACCCCTGTGTTCACTGCATAGTTGTTTCGTAAAGAAGGTGGGGAATGGAACAACTTTAGCTCTGCTCACTTGCTTTGGGGTATTTTGGGGGGATTCCTCCCTCAATTTTCTAAATTTGCTGGCATTGTAAATTGATCTGAACCCCCTCTGACAGCAGCCCTATGTAGTCTGCGCTGATGAAATTAGACCTATCATGATGGAGGAGTGTCTATGTGTTACTTTCATTATTAATAAAGAAACTGCCTTGGCCCTTTAAGAGACAGAAAATTAGGTAGGCGGAGTAGACAGAACAGAATTCTGGGAAAGAGGGGGAGATGCTTCAGGCAGTCGCCATGCTTCTCCTCTCCGAGATGGACACAGGTTAAGATCTCTCCTGGTAAGCCACACCTCGTGGTGCTACACAGATTACTAAATATGGGTTAAAGAAAGAAGTGAGAATTAACCAATAAGAGGCTACAGATAATGGGCCAGGCAGTGTTTAAAAGAATACAGTTTCCCTGTAATTATTTTGGGTAAAGCTAGCCGGGTGGCAGGATGCAGAGCCCGCCGCTGCTCATTCTACACTATCACACAAAATTAAAAAGCAGAAGCTTGTTTGCCTTACATAAACTTGATGGGATTTGCCGGGTGGCAGTGGCGCATGCCTTTAATCCCAGCACTTGGGATGCAGAGGCAGGCGGATCTCTGTGAGTTCGAGGCCAGCATGGTCTACAAGAGCTAGTTCCAGAATAGGCACCAAAGCTAATCAGAAAAACCCTGTCTTGACAAAACAAAACAAAACAAAAAAAATTATGGGATTTTAGAAAAAACTATTTTGAGATAAATGTATCTGGTAGCATCCTCAGTAAGGTGATAACCCAAGCTATACCCTGTGAGCAGTTTGGACACCGAGAAATCCAGATGCACAGGGGATCCCAAGCCCTCACACTTAGCCTTAGTTCAATGCTTGCAGCAATGTTCAAGGTCTATAAACACGGAAACCGAGGCTCAAAAACACTGGACATCTTGCCCCTGTCTTAGGCACACAGAGTCCACGATGCAATTAGGACACAGAGTCAAGTCTTTGGGCAGCCGATGTAGGCTTTATGCTGTGGTTCAGGTCATCTTCAAGAGACACGAGAGGCCTTTGCGGGGACCTGACTGGGCATAGCACAAATGAGCTACTTTGGCTGAAACGCCTACAGTGGGTGTGGAGGATTAGGTGCGGAGGTGGGGGAGCCAAACTGCAGACGGCTCCCTCGAAGAGTCCCAGCTGCAACGTGACCTCTTGGGCGATAAAAAAGACACGGTTGAGCCGGGCGGTGGTGGCGCACGCCTTTAATCCCAGCACTCGGGAGGCAGAGGCAGGCGGATCTCTGAGTTCGAGGCCAGCCTGGTCTACAAGAGCTAGTTCCAGGACAGGCTCTAGAAACTACAGGGAAACCCTGTCTCGAAAAACAAAAAAAACAAAACAAACAAAAAAAAAAAAAAAAGACACGGTTGTATTTGCTAATGGAAGGATCAGCCGGGAACAGCCAGTGGAAATGCTGGAAATAACAAGACCAGTGGCAAGCCACAGAGCACTTTCTGGCACCAATCGCTTTTCCTGAGGCCTGGACTATACTGTGCACGTAGTCATAGCTCCAGCTACTGAAACCAACCTTCAGGAACCTTCGTGAGTGGGAATTCACTCACCTACCTGTACCTCCCTATAGGAAGCAACACCCGCTACTGCCCTGGCACTTTCTATGCTCTACCATTTCCTACTCTTCTACAGATCTGTGACCTCCAGGCGGGGCAGTCTTAGCGGGGCTGCTATTTCTGTTCCCAGGAGGTTCCTGGCCCTTAGACTAGATGCCTGCCTCAGGGGAGGCAAGGGTGATCAGTTTTTGTTGAAAAGGGCATAGGACTAGAATCTGAATGTAACTCAGGTGTACACCAGACAGTTTTAGGATAGGAGGTGGTAATCAATAGCTCACAGATCAATTCGTACCATGTTCTGGTAAACAGAATTTAACCAAAACACGGGCAGGCATACTTCCTGTCTGTAGCTACTTCCATGACAATGGCTGAGTCGGACAGGGCTAGCACAATATTTAGTATCTGATTCTTTAGAGAAAATACTTGCTCACCATTGTTCTAGAAGTAAGGAAAGCAGCCACGAAAGTCAGCATGTGTGCAATACACATGCCTGACACTTACTTCTAGGTAAATTCACCAACTCTGTGTTTTATTTATTTACATTTTATGTGTATAGGTGTTTTGCCTGCATGCATGTACTGTGCACCGTGTGTGCCTGCTTCTCCTAGAGACCAGAGGTGTCAGATGCCCTGGAACTACAGCCACAGACAGTTGTGGGTCATCGTGAGTGGTGGAGTTGAACTTGAATCCTCTGGAGAGCAGCCAGTGCTGAGCCATCTCTCCAGGCTGGTATTTTAACTTTACTCATCTGTATGTTCTCATTTTTTCTTCTAGTAAGCAAGTACTGCTTTTGTAGTGAGAAAAATCATGTTAACCATGCCTAGTTTACAATGCAAACAAAAGGCAAATGATTATTTTGAAGCCGGATTGCGTATAAAGGTGCGGAGAGATGCCCGCTGGTGCTTAGGCAGTGGTTTTCCTTTTCTGGGGTCCAGGAACACTAATGTTTGCTTTACACGAAGAAGCATGCTGGCCTTCGAACACGGTGATCTGTAGAACTTAATCGCCAAGAGCCCTGGTCAAGGCAGGGCACCAGCAATCCAGAGAGTCACAAGAAATTGGAAACTGCCTTATGAGAATCATCCCGGGAAAGCCTCTTTCGGGATCTCAGCAGGCGACACCGGGTACTGTGTAAGAGTGAGCAGGACTGAGGTTTGCTGAGGAGTAACACGGCTGTCCAGCAGGTGCTGAAGGACCAGAACCCTGGGGCTTGGTGAGGGCTGAGCCCTTCCACAGCACCTCAGCTGATGGCTTAGATCATCATTGGCCTGCAGAGTCAGCAGGACCTTTTGTTCCCCCCTCCCTGGGTGTCTCCCAACTACCCAGGGTCTGCTGTAGGGAGCTGCTGAGTACATTTAAGGCATCGTTCATTCTTTGATCCCCAGTGTGACTTTTCCATGCCGCTTGTCACAGTTGTGATCTCTGCCTTTCCCCGAAGCAATAGCACTCACCCACCTTTCGGCAGCAAAGATCTCCAACGTACCGTACCCCCACCCTGTATACTAGAACGACTCGCCTTTATTCTGGCCCTGTCCTGCCACTGATCGGATAGGGTAATTTTTCTCATCACTAACAAAGATAATGACATATATTGCTGGCTGCTTGGTTCACACCTGTATCGCTGCAGTGTGAATGGTATCAGTCCGGAAGTTGACCGAAGGGATCAATGAGGAGGGAAGGAATGGATGGCTTTAATCTCAGGACCCAGCTGTGCTCAGGGTCCCGCATTCAGCAATAGAAGTGTTACTGCACCATCCATAGGCTACAACCCAATCTAGTTCTGATAGTATCTTAACACCGGGTAGGCTGTGGTCTGGAATAGCAAGTAGAGGGGAGAGGGGACATCACACAGCACAGAGTTACCTCCCATGGTGTTAATGGGGGAGTACGGCTATTTGCTCTCCTCATTCTTACAATTGAAGAAGTTCGTGATGGCGGATTCCTTGATTAAAGGGCTTAATTTAACTACCGATGCTGAATTTTTCTCTCCAACCAAGTAAGGGAAGATCTAAGTTCCTACTGGTCCCAAGGTGCTTGTTAAATGAGAACTGTAACTAGGCCAATTATAAGGTTTTAAAATCAGCAAATTATATGAAGGTGGGAAAAAATGATAGAGAATTATTACGTCAAGAGTCTTGGCACACGCCAGGCCAAGCCACAGGAGGGGCCACCATCGGCATTTATATCTGTCTGCATAGATCTATGTAGATGCCCTAATTCAAAACGTAATGTATGCGCTCTCACATTTGCATCCATTTTAGAGCAGTGGAGGACTCTGAGAGGAGCATGAACGGCAGTAACTGAGGGAGAACCTAGGTATACAAAAGAACCTACAACGTAGACCGGTAATGAATTTACACCCGTGGATTAGAGCGCCGGCTCTCCCACTGGGCACTCACGGTGTTTGAGGAACAAAAGGCACATGCAGAAAAGCACTGGACAGACACACGGACACACACGTGAGCTACTCAAGGGTGACCCTCAGGCATTCATTGGCTGGTCAAGTCTATTTCATTTGCCTAGTACCTAACAAGTGCCGGTCCGTATTCCAGGTGCCAGAAACATAGAAACATAAATCACGACCTCCTCTCTTCATGTTGACTGGAACCTGCCCAGAAAAGGTGTACAGAGAGCTGAGTCATGGACAAGGAAGGAGCTGTGGGAAGGAGACAACATAGAGCAGAAGGGCAGAGTAAATGCATAATGCCAGAATCCAAACAGCGCTGCTGCTCCTTACGACACTGGTGGATGTGGACACCCACAACCGGCCCCAAGCAGAAAGGAAGCCCGGCGCATTAAAGAAAACCTACTGACTAACATGGAAGGTTATATGAGGAAAAACTAACTGTTATGTGGTGGGAACGGCCCTGGAGAAGGTATTTTGAGTCACGGCTAATTTGAGAGGTGGAAAGAAATGAGTTGGCTCACGGCAGTGCGATTTATTATCGCAGCCATTGGGAGACAGTTCCATCCTGGGCTGTTTGCGCCCATCAGCGCCACTTCTGCAGTTCATTTCCATTATCAACACAGACCTTTGAGGCGCGTAGAAACGTAGCAGATGAAGGCAGGCGTCGGGAAAAACAATGTGGCATTTTCTCAGCTTCTTCAAACAACGCTAGTAGCGCTGGCTGAAAAATGACAGGAATTTCGGTGTGTGGTGGAGCTATCAATGGTGCAGATTTAATACCTTGGTGAATGCTGCTCTGGGGAGGCAAAGGAAGTTACGACAGAACACCTGGGTGAGAAAAAAAATGTGAAAACGTGCTCTCCTCAGACTTGAGGGCTAGCTGCAAAGGCAGGGGCAGCTGCATTCCATAGGAATGGTGTTTACTATGAAAGACATTCAATGGTTCTAATTTTGCTATCCTGCCTTTAGTATATTATAGCAAAACATGTTAAAGGTGGGGAATTTTGTATTATATGCACCACAGGGAGGAGTAGGTACCTGGAGGGACACATGGTATAGTCTCCCCAGAGGAACTGCTTTTATAAGATAAGAAATGTTTGCCCAGATATTAACCCACAAATCCCAAATCTTAACCCACAAATCTATGAACACCCGATTTTTGATAAAGGAGCTAAAAGCACACAATGGAAGAAAGAAAGCATCTTCAACAAATGGTGCTGGCATAACTGGATGTCAACCTGTAGAAGAATGAAAGTAGATCCGTGTCTATCACCATGCACAAAACTCAAGTCCAAATGGATTAAAGACCTCAATATCAATCTGAACACACTGAACCTGTTAGAGGAGAAAGTGGGAAGTACTCTACAACATCTGGGCACAGGAGACCGCTTCCTACTTATAGCCCCAGCAGCACAGACATTAAGGGCAACATTGAATAAATGGGACCTCCTGAAGATGAGCAGCTTCTGTAAAGCAAAGGACACTGTCACTAAGACAAAAAGGCAGCCTACTGACTGGGAAAAGATCTTCACCAACCCCGCAACAGACAAAGTCCTGATCTCCAAAATATATAAGGAACTCAAGAGACTAGACTTTAAAATGTTAATTAACCCAATTAAAAAATGGGGCACTGAACTGAACAGAGAATTCTCAACAGAAGAAGTCCGAATGGCCAAAAGACACTTAAGGTCATGCTCAACCTCCCTAGCTATCAGGGAAATGCAAATCAAAACAACGCTGAGATACCATCTTACACCTGTCAGAATGGCTAAAATCAAAAACACCAATGATAGCCTTTGCTGGAGAGGATGTGGAGTAAGGGGTGCACTCATCCATTGCTGGTGGGAATGCAAACTTGTGCAACCGCTTTGGAAAGCAGTGTGGAGGTTTCTCAGGAAATTTGGGATCAACCTACCCCAGGACCCAGCAATCCCACTATTGGGAATTTACCCAAGAGATGCCCAATCATATTACAAAAGCATTTGTTCAACTATGTTTATAGCAGCATTATTTGTAATAGCCAGAACCTGGAAACAACCTAGATGCCCTTCAGTGGAAGAATGGATGAAGAAAGTGTGGAATATATACATGTTAGAGTACTACTCGGCGGTAAAAAACAATGACATCTTGAATTTTGCATGCAAATGGATGCAAATAGAAAACACCATCCTGAGTGAGGTAACCCAGGCCCAAAAAGATGAACATGGGATGTACTCACTCATAATTGGTTTCTAGCCATAAATAAAGGACATTGAGCCTATAATTCATAAAAAATCCTAGAGAAGCTATATAAGAAGGTGAACCCAAAGAAAAACAAATAGTTATCCTCCTGGATATTGGAAGTAGACAAGATTGCCAGACAAAAAAATGGGAATATGGGGGTGGGGGGAATGGGGGGATGGGGGGCTGAGGAAAAAAAGGAACAAAAAAAGAAAAAAAATAAAAAAAATAAAAAGAAAGAAATGTTTGTATCATATATGGCCCTAAATCTCATAGCTGGAAGTCTACAACAGGCAGAATGTACCCAGCCTGACTTCCTCACAGCCTCACGCTGCCTTTTCTCCCTGGGCTGAATGGAACTGAACATGCTTAGGGATATAAAGTCGTGCGTTTCTGTTTCCAAACCCAACCTCTCTACTGGATCGTCTGTATCATTCTGAACACTTGGGCCTGAACTTTCTGAACCTCCAACAATCAATGCAATAAAATCAGAATAAGAACAATACCAAAGCCAGGGCTTTCGTGATGATAAGAGTAAATAAAAAGATGATATAATAGGAATTGTTTAGTCCAAAGGTAGAGGGTTATTTTAATACAAGACAACAGTAATAATTGTTGGTGTGATGGAGGAGTGTCTATGTGTTACTTTCATTATTAATAAAGAAAACTGCCTTGGCCCTTTAAGAGACAGAAAATTAGGTAGGCAGAGTAGACAGAACAGAATTGTGGGAAAAGGGGTAGCAGGCAGTGGGGAGACGCTTCAGGCAGTCGCCATAGTGAGTCTCCATGCTTCTCCTCTCCGAGATGGACGCAGGTTAAGATCTCTCCTGGTAAGCCACACCTCGTGGTGCTACACAGATTACTAAATATGGGTTAAAAGAAGATGTGAGAATTAACCAATAAGAGGCTACAGATAATGGGCCAGGCAGTGTTTAAAAGAAAACAGTTTCCGTGTAATTATTTTGGGTAAAGCTAGCCGGGTGGCGGGACACAGCCTGCCGTTTCCTTCAACATTGGTGTGTCCTGTTTTTAGTTTACTAGACAGACATATGCTGGCTGCAATCAAATGACATCGGTTTGGGCCCCAGATCAATAGCCAAGAGGTCTCTACTTCATAAACACAGCATCCTCATGACAAACACTGAAGCCGCGGTGACAATAACCTCCGTTAAGCCTGCAGCACAAAACTATAAGAAGCTATAAAGTGGTTAGGTGCATTAAATGTGCTTCCATCCATGCTGTATATACCGAAGTGAAAACCTCACATGAAGCAATTTGTCTCCATTTAATGCACCATGAATACACCATTACTTACACTAGCAAAGTAAAGAATACAAACATTTTCTTTAAACTAAAAAAGGAGCATGCATTTCATATAAACTAAATATGTACTGTCAATAGTTGCCACCTATTATGATATGTGAGTCTGAGTTTTAAAGGTAAAAATAACATGAATATGTGAATTTCAACAGGTGCAGACACTGGGTGCATATATCCTTCTCAGTTTTAAAACGTGACCCTTTAATATATATTAAAAAATGTAACCATAAAGAGACTTTCTACTACTGAGGCAATTAATAGTCATAAATATACTACTACTGATGTCACTGAAAATATTAATTTAATATATTAATATATAACATATACACTCATATATATGAATGTATGGCTAATATATATGAGGCAACGATGTATTCCCATTGGAAGTGTAAGAAGTCTAGAGTTGTCAAAGGGACCAAGTTTGTTTGCATAAGAAATCACAGCATCCTGTACAAAACTCGGGCAGAGAAAACACGTGGGCGTCAAATGCTCCCCTCTGTCTGCATTTGATCTTGTGATTTCAATAATCTGGGTGAGAGCAAGGGCAGCCCCAAGGAGGTACTACTAGGACACAGGGCGGGAGTTGAGCTTCGGCTGATCTGCTCACAATGAACCCGTGTCTCACCCAGAGTTGGTTTCATGGTTTTCTCTATTCCAGTCTAGTAAGCACGGCCACAACCACGAACAGGATCAGAGACGGGAGTGGGTGTGACTGTGATGCCAAGTCCCTGAGGGCAAATGCTATTCTGATGAGTGCCTGACTTAAGCAGATGGCTTTGAAACTGACAGCGAACTTATGGTTCAGGGTGGGCACCATGCAACAACCCCACTTCCTGTAGGAGTTGATAGAAGAGGGTCACTTGAGACTTGCCGTGACTCATTAGCTAACGTTTTCCTGTTTTTTCCTTCTGTACTAACTAGTCTACCTGTTATACGTAAGTGCAAAGCCCCTCAGAAACAGTAAGGGACTCAACAAAATAACGACAGAGGAAAATCCCTAAGAGGCGTTTGAGATGGGGTGTCAAGATACCCGTGTTTGCTGGGGAAAACTGGTTCAGCTAACCTCGGAGAAGATACAAGAATTTCTGAACACAGCTCAGAGACCTGCTTAGTCTCTGTGGCTTGTGACATTGAAGATGAGAAGCTAAAATATTTACAGGAGAGATCGGCTGAACCTTTGCCTGGAAAAAATGCGACAGAATGCAGCAGAATGAAAGAACGTGGCTGCACATGTCCCTATGATTTTAGAATAAATAAACCTTGTTCCTGAAGAAAATAGCTTAAAAAAAGAAAAGAAAAAGGGGGGGAAAAGCCTCCTCCAATCAGGAAAAAGAAGCACGCACACACATGTTCCCAACTACTCAAAGTTGTAAACAGTGTGGGTGTGAACAAGCAGCAAAGAACAGGCAGACCCTGAGAAGTGTCAACAAAGGAGTGGGTGTGCAGTAAATAATAAAAACGCAAGACACGGCTACAGAAATAGAGGCGTGTGTGTGCACACGCAGGGATCCTGCAATTGGCGGGCGGGGGGGGAGGGGCGGGGACGGGGCCGAGTTGCAATTGTGTGCCATTGACATCAAAAGGGCTACATGACAAAACCAGAATGTCCTCCTCGTGTTCTAAACCACTAGCCTGAAAATGGGATAAAGCTATAGTCCAGCGTGTCACGTACGTGTGAGTCTGTGTCCACTGATCTCAGTTATCCCAGTGAACCTGGGGAACCCTGGGACTTGGGGTGTGAATGGGCCAAGCTGTTCTAAGGGAACTCCACCCATATGACACATTCCCAGAAAGAGCATGGTTCTGAGATCTGAGGCCAGGAGGAGTCTCTCCTGTCAATCACAGACGGTAAGGCGGGGCTCATGGCACTCAGTGACACTCAGTTGTCACTTTTGTCTAGAGCAGTGGTTCTCAGCCTTCCTAACACTGCGACCCTTTAATACAGTTCCTCGTGTTGTGGTGGCCCCCCAACCATAAAGTTATTTTCCTTGTTACTTTATAACTGTAATTTTGTTGCTATTATGAGTTGTAATATAAATATATGATATGCGCGCTATCTGATATGCAACTCCCAGTGGAAGGGTAGTTTAGCCCCCAGAGGGATCATGACCCACAAGGTAAGAATCACTCATCTGAAATCTCTGTCACCTCAATCTTTGTCTGGCTTCCAGTCATACACTTGTTTGATTTTTTTCGTGTCTGCATTCCTAGCAGGGAGGATGAAGTACTTGGAAGAAAATATGTTACTTAGATTGTTTGAGTTTTTTTTTTTTAAAAAATAGCCAAAGAAGGTTGTATCTGGAGCATCTCAGAAAACAATTGCACTAGTAAAAATGAAAACTGCAAGTTTATATTTAGGGTAGAAAAGATAATGCGTTACCACCAAGTCAGGATAGAGCGTAAAGAGAGTCAGAATTCCTATCTCGGGCAAGTGTGGATTAAAGATGACGGATAAGGAACCCATCTGAGGGGACAGCTTGACGCAACCCCTGGGTGTAGATTCTCAGCTCGTGTCAGAAGACTTTCACGCGTGAAATGAGTCCAAAGCACAAGAACATTTGCAGGAGGAAAGGAGCCCCTTTAGGACTGCACAGATGAGATGCACGTTCCACTCCTTACACACGATTTGCTCACTCAGAAAAACGATATATTCAAATGTTTTGGCAAAGGATCGGGTTAACTCTGTGAGATACTAAATGGGACATGATCCAGAAGAATTCTCTTGGCAAAATCTAAGGAACTTATTCCAGCAATAAATTTGTTCTATTAGAACTCCATATGGTTCACTCTCTGGTTCAAGTTTCCAAAGTTTCTTACCTGGAATGACTGTTTATTTTTTTTTTTCACGTTTTCCATTGAAATCCAAACTGTGGAGGTTTTCTAACTTGGAATGTGAAGAATCGGATTCCAGATTTCCCTGTGCCTGTTCTCTTAGGCAGTCCTGAAGTGTTGCCTCCTTCTTCAAGTTCATGTCTGAATATGGGCATCCGAAAGCACTAGTTTGTGGAAAAAGGAAAGCATAGCTGTTAGTTAATCATGATAAATCAGGGTTTAAAAAATGAGAGACTTCCTTCTTTCCCGTGGATAAATGCCGGCGGTTTCCTCCCACAATGCCTTTAGAGGAAGAAAGTCTCTAGTTTGAGGCCATTCAGCAAAGTATCACAGACACATTCATCAGCACATGTGGGCGGCATCTGTAATTTTGGGAACCTGCACACCTAAGAATAACATCCAGATGTGCCTCCCATGCAGCAGCGAGAATGACAAGCATGGCGGCCCTCAGACTGTGCTCTCTAGTATGTGAGCCTCTGTTAACTACTTGTTCCATTGATGCTGGGGGTAGTGAAGAGCCTCTGCCCTCTTCCAGAGAGTACCAGGCTTTCAATGCTTAGTAGCCGTGTGTTCAGAAACACTATGGCTGCATTTCTCTGCCCAAGCTTCCCATGCTTGCTCAAGAGCATTGTATTCTTCGGTGGCTAAGGAGACCACAGTGCAGGTGACCTTGGGCTCCTCCTCACTGTCAAGTCAAATCCTAAACTCAGAATGTTGGCTTTGGTTGAGGTAATATGGGATGTCCTTCTGTATGCTGTGAATATGTTTCATTACATATTAATAATATGCTAATAAAGAAGCTGATTTGGCCAATAGCCAGGCATAATAGAGCCAGGCAGGAAATATAAGAGAAAAGCAAGACAGAGTCTGGGAGATGCCAACAGCCGCCGGAGAAATAAGATGTGAGATAACAAGCCATGAACCTCGTGGTAAAATATAAACTAATTGAAATGGGTTAATTTAAGTTGTAAGAGCTAGTTAATAATAAGCTTGAGCTAATAGGCTGAACAGTATATAATTAATGTAAGTTTCAGTGTGATTATTTGGGACTATCCAGTCGGGATAAGAAAGCACCACCTACAGTTACACTGAGGAGTTAGCTAGAGCACATGATCCATCTGATTAGGCTATTTCACATTTCCGTGCTCACGGTCCTCTCTCCAGGTATCCTTCAAACATTTGCTGCTGACAGCTACAAAGTAGCTGCTACTAGGGAAGGTGAAGATGCTGCAGATCATCTAGATGCCCTCTGGGAAACGGGACTCTTGTCTCAGTCTCAGAGGTCCCAACAATGGTGTGAGAGAGGAGCAGGGCCAACTCAGAAGAGTTGCCCTGTTGAAGAAATACACATGCACACACACATACATGCGCAGACACATGAGCACACACTGTAAGATAGACATTCCCGTAGTCTCACATCAAGATCCATTAGATAGTGGCTTCTATTACCACCCCAGTGTTAGAAATGGCTACATCTAGAGAAGAACATGGCTAAATGGATCAGTGGGGAGACAGCTGACTGTTTCAGGAATGTACTTCCTCTCCACTGTATGACTGCTTATATAATATAAAAGAAATTCTTCATGGACATATGGCAGTTGAATCATGGACCAAAGCCAACTTCCCTCTATGACAGAATGGTTTTTCTAGAAGGGTCTGTTAGCATGCTCACTACAGAAGTGCTTTAGTAGCATGCTCTATCTGGAGTTAATCTCTGGAATTCAGGGTAGTCAGGGCACAAGCCTGGCCCAGTGTGGCAAGATAGACCTCTGTCAGTATCCTGGTAGCATGGATGACTAATAGCCTCTGCTACAGACAGGAAATCCCTGGATATGGCCATTGTTATATGACACAAATTAGTGCTGGTCTATTGGCCTATTCATCTTTCAGTTATTGATTTTAATAATATACTATACATAAATTCCCTAAATGAATCATTGGTAGGTGTTAAGTACATTAGAGAATATGAATCTAGAAAAGAAGTTAAGAAACTCTTGCTAATAAATGCAATCCATAATAAGAATAAGTGTATTTGTTGAGTGCATACCAGAGCTGATCAGAGTACCAGGAGTTCCACACACGTTATTATCACCATGCAACAGGTTCACATAACACAAGCAACTCTCCCACTCTCTTCACCTTAAGAAGTCCCCGAGTCACTAAATTATGAGTCCCAGAGGTTGACAGCGGTGGAAAAAAAATCTCAAAACGGCATGTTATAGAAGCCTTGGCATAGGTCAAACAGTATCAGGCATGAAAAGGAAATCAGATGGGTAGGGAAGTGGGGAAGGAGTTGGGGGTGGGGTAGAGTATGATAAAAACATAAAGGGTATAAAATCCTCAAAGAATTTTTTTTAAAATCATGGAATAATGTTTGTGCAGATATATCGGAGGTATGGATCTAGGGTTATGTCTGGGAACCAGCCCACTAGCTGGAAACACATGGTGAGTGGACTGAGATGAAGCACCACTTGCAGAAGCATAGAGCAGGTCATGTCTGCTAGGCTGCACCTAAGAAAGCACTTTCTGCTGAGAAAGGCTAGAAGGCCTGACTCTAGCAAGAGAGATGGAGAAGTTTTGTTCCACACACAGCTGCTGCTCAGAATCATTAATGCCCATCTAACACACTCCCAATCTGAGACTTTAATGATCAAGGCCATAAATTTATTTAATTTTTAACTTTCTATAATAACTTTAGGTGACTCTTGCTACCTGTTGCTGTGTCCTCCACCTCTCTGGCTTATCAGTCCAGTATAGAGAGACGGCAAACACGGAGTGCTCCTGTTTGGTACATCCTTGTACTGGAAGAAGTTCGTTCCCCTGTATCTCCCTTCATTAATCTGTGAATGGTGTTCTCATTCATTGATCACCTATGTGCTGATGGCATTCTCATCCTCTTTGACTCCATGGTCATAAGGATTTCGAAACCAAATAGAATCCTGGGACCTGAATCCCGATGACACAGACTGTGAGGTTCAAGAGACTATATCAAATGACAAAACCATACTTTGCCAAAGCGCCTGGGGAAGAATGGAAGATACCAATGGGGGATGAAAAAGGAAGCATGGAGGAAGTGGGAAGATGGAGCGCTCATATCTGATTGCGTCACTTCAAGCCTCAGAAGCAAGGCTGTGGATATGCTTGGAGTGTGTGTCTCCACTGTGACATCGACAGCCTGCATTCTCAGCTGAAAACAGGGAATGCAGAAGAGATGGCATGCTGATGACGGTAACCGGCCTTACCATGAGCCCAAGCCTCTGCTCCTGCCTACAGGTGTGTAAGAGCACACATGGTTCTGCAGACAGCAACATGGAAAAACCAACCCTTGAAGAGTTGCCAACCACCTAAAGCTTACCTTTGCAGTTTTAGATTTAGCTAAATATTGGGGAAATATAGCTCTAAATGGAATAAACCAAAGGAACTTTCTGGGCTGGCTAGCTGTATGTCAACTTGACACAAGCTGGAGTCATTTGAGAAGACGAACCCTCAACTGAAAAAAAAAAGTCCGCACCAGATTGACCTGTGGGCAAGTGTACTGTGTATTCTCTACATTAGTGATCGATGTTAAGGCTGCAGAGACCTTGTGGGTAGTGCCCCCCCCCCCTTAATAGGTGGCCCTGGAGCATATAAAAGTAAGACTGGGCAAACCTTGGGGAGCAAGACAGTAAGCAGCACTGTGAAAATGTGAGCCTCTGTGAGCTGAAGAAACCCTTTCCTACCCAAGTTGCTTTTGGTCACGATGTTTTATCACAACAATAGAAACCCTAAGTGGCCTATGCTGAAATTACTTTGAATTATAGCTCCAGTATTCAGGGTCTCACAGCAGTGTCTGAATGATGGAGAAGTACCATAAGATCCCAGGTCACTGTGGGTGCAGACAAAGCGCAGACTGGCTGGCTGAGAGGCACCTGCAAGGCAGCAGGTGCCTCTTAGTGAGGGCCGGCTCTTCCAATGGAGCTGACCACTTCGTGTTCCTGCGTAATTCACAGAGGAACCGCTGTGCGCAGGAAAAGGAAGAGACAGTGTGTTCTATCAGGCTGACCCCGTAGGAAACGGAAGCATTTGCATATAGGGAGTTTTATGTGGCTCACTCAAATCCTTTAAAAAAAAAAAAAAAACTTTCAGTGCCAGACTCTTTTACAAGCCAATGAATAGAGGATGTAAGCCAAGCAAGCATAAAGCCGAAAGACGGTTGCAGCAAGCAAGAGATTTTATTCCTTTGACAGATTCCTTTTACCTTCTGATGAAAGGAAACAATCACAAACCACCATTAGTGACTCACAACGTCAACACTATGAGATATTATGAGATATTAATGATTGCAATAACATGTGGCAGATTTGTGTTGAGAGTATGCAAGACTAGTGCTTAGCGTCTGAAGGTAGATAGAAATACAAACTACTCGTGTTTCAGAGCGACATTCGGAAGGCAGCTCTGCCTCCGTGTTCCAATGAGGTCAGTGTGTGGGAGGAAGCTGCTCAGGCAGCTGCTGCCAAATCCTTGCATTTGGTGCCAGGCCTGGAGACCCCTCTGCTCCTCTGTTGTCCTTCCTTTCTCATCAGGGACACCTTATCCCAAGGGCCGCCCTGTTTCAAGGACTCAGCCTGATGACAGGAGGCCACGGGTGATTGGCCAACCCCTATCCTCAGATTTTACAGGTCCAAGTTCCAGCAGCAGCAGAAAGTTCGAGCACCCTGGAATCTGTGTGCGTGCTCTGTTCTGAAGCTTCTTGAGTCTTGCGGGATTGGGTTCTCCTACACCAACACCAGCCTTGGTCTGTTTCAAAATGTCCAGTCTGCTGTGTGACTGGAATCTGGAATATTTAGCACACTGTGGTCCAGCTTTCCTTGAAGTCTTGTCTCCTAACTCCAAGCCAGGAAGCCCAGATTCGCTACCCATATGCCAATTTCCCCATCTTTCAGGTGCTTCTAACCTGGAATTACGACCCGTTGTGTCCTTTGTCTCCTAATTGAGACCCTGACAAGTAGCCTGGATTCTTCCCCTCTGGGTTCAAGGTGTCAAATGTGGGCTCGGCTGACTGCTCAGAGACCCGAAGTTCCGAGAACCAAGACTTATCGGCAAGGTTTCAACAATCATTATTTCATCTTCACTGCCTACTGAGTTTGACTTCTGTTTCTGACTGTGTCACTCTGCGAAAGATAATGAGCCATGCCCTGTCGAGTCCAGGAGATGGGAGGTTGGGACCTTAGGAGCCATAACTAAGCTGTCACGATTCACCTAACAGCAACCTCCCACTTGGAGCGCAGCTATAGCCTCAAGATTACCAGGAGGGGCTGAGGCACCAGGCTCCTAGGCCAGCCTCCCTCGCACTCCCTCAGCGACCTCCAAGCACCAAGTTCCACTCCTTCCCAGATATTTACTTTGCTTTTATGACGGCATGGAAAAGGAAGGGAAGCAGTACAGACAACAAAAGGTGCATGCCGTGCAGCCCCCCGAGAGCTGCCCCTCACAGCATAAATAACAACCCGGTAGTCAGCGGAATTGCACAAGGGTCAAGTCATAGGCTACCTCTCCCTCTTATCCTCAGCTCTCAAGTGGCCTGAAATAGGCAAGTGGCTCCCATGAAGGAGCGAGATGCGGGTATCTGTCACATCCAGCCCAGAAATCAGGCATGAAGCTGGATTTCAAAGAGTTCTGCTCCAAATGCAAGGAACCCGCCTCTATTTGATATTTCACTGAAACACGTTACTTACCGAAAGTATCATTTTCTTCTCTCTCAGAGGGAGATAACACTGGAAAGTCACACCCTGGCTGGGAGGTTTGATTCTAAAGTCACTGAGTGAGGCATCCTCATTTGACACCTTTTATGTATCAGAAGGTGTGAGGGCCTGGGCTTTGTCCTCTCGGAGCTAAAGGCCAATGGGAAGCACTGAATGGCTGCCTCGTTCAGATCACAAAAGCAACCCCTGAGGATTGGCATAGAAAGGGCATCTCCAATGGAGATGGGAAGGAAGGAGGTAAATGAAACCCAAATTATCATTTGTCCCGGAGATGAGCCTCGCCTGACAGTGGGCACTTGTCGAGGTTACTAGTGGCTGTTAGCAATGATGTAAGGAGGTGACACCTTCCTCCGATGCTATTTCCCATTATGTCCTCACTGCTTTTAAATTAGAAATCCAGTTAGCTCTCCCCAGAGTGTACTGCCTTTGGTATAAGCAGTCTAATCCTACCCGGTGTTAAAGCCGATAAGGAAACATCCTTGTCTTCCCTTGAAAATACATTGACTTCTTAGAAAAATGGCACCAAAGATAGGATCCATATTGAAATACAAACTATCTCATCGCTGTATAACTCTTCATAAAACTTCTAAAAGTTAACATATGACCCTAATTGCTGCTGGTTTTACTTTTAGGAAGGCTGGGAGTTAGTACGGACGATACATATTTGACTGTAGACCTGATTTTAAAAACTAAAAATATGACATAATTTTATTGTTCTCACACATCAAGGTATAAAAAATCCTCTCTCTCTGTCACACACATATCTACATATAAATCTGTGTATATATATGCATACATATATATACATATGTATGTGTCTATATATTCACAGATTTATATATTTATTTAATATCTATTTAGAGTCTCAAATTTCAGTCAGTTTTTAAAAATTCAATAGTTTTAAAACAAGTTCACCAAGCAATACAGCCAACTTTCACTCATCACATAGCTGCTATTTTAAACATCAGATAATTTTCTGCACACACAACAAAAGAGTGTAATTTTAAAAGTTTTATTACTGGAGTTTAAAAGAAATGTGTGCGTACATGCGCACACGTGCGTGTGTATATGTATTCATATATACACAGATTTATATGTACATATGTGTGTGACAGAGAGAGAGGATTTTTTATACCTTGATGTGTGAGAACAATAAAATTATGTCATTTTTTTTTTGTGTGTGTGTGTAACTTAAAGAGCTGAATGAAAAACTCTTGGTTCATAAAATTTTCTGTACAACCCTCCACCATCTTATAAACCCATGAAAATGGCCAATTAGGAAGCTAAATAAGAGTCACTAATGAAATTAAGCATTCTAATCAGTTCAACGGGGGTAATAAGAAGCATGGATTAAAGCATTAGAGGAACTATACAAAGCTACCCACTATTACGCTTTCCATAAGTGACTCTACCTTCCTACTTTTCATTTCCAGATTCATAAAATGATTAAAATCATAGGATGTATGAGTCCACATAAAAGCCTTGGTAATTATAAGTATGAATCAAGCCAGGCGATGGTGGTGCACACCTTTAATCCCAGCACTCAGGAGGCAGAGGCAGACAGATCTCTGTGAGTTTGAGGACAGCCTGGTTTACAAAGTGAGTTTCGGGATAGCCAGTAACTTAGAAAGGTATCCTTTTAATTTATGGATCCAGAGAGTTCAGTCCAGCATGGGTAGCTCCATCATCTCTGAGTCTTTGTAGACATGCAGCACCAGGGACAGGCATGTGGTGGAGGGGCAGAAATCTCCTAAGGCTAATTTTAGCATTAAGGAAATTTACTAAGGATACTTCTTGGACCATAACACCATTTGTATGTTTTTTATTTTTTTCAAAAGGAAGACGTTACTCCAGTAAAGTGCTCCGGGAATATTGAAGTAGCAAGAGGCTTTGGGGACAGAGTGGAGTGAGTTTCATTCCTGCTTCTACCCCAGTCTTCTAGTATATGGTTTGCTCAGATGTAACATGAAGACTAGATTCCGGATTACGGCGTCAATCTGTGGAGAGAGTTCAGCAGGGAATATATTCCGTATGTGCTGCCAATCAATTTCTTTCCAGCTGTAACTCATCCTACTATAACTGCTTCTGGCAAGGGGAATTCAGTTTTCACAGTGCATTTGAGAGAGAAAGAGCCGTTCTTTCTTTCCTTCCCACATTCCAC
Source organism: Arvicola amphibius (assembly GCF_903992535.2). Classification (NCBI taxonomy): domain Eukaryota; kingdom Metazoa; phylum Chordata; class Mammalia; order Rodentia; family Cricetidae; genus Arvicola; species Arvicola amphibius. The sequence continues at coordinate 19,265,042 of NC_052064.1, forward strand.
CTGTGATGTCTAATCTTGATTGTCAACTTGACACACTTGAGAGGGGACCACACCTGCAGCATTGCTTCCATCAGATCAGCTGCTGTGAATGTCTGTGAGGCATTTTTTAAATTTTTAATTGATGTAGGAGGTGCCAGCCTACTCCAGGTGGTGTCACCCTGGGCAAGTGTCCTTGGGGGCTGTGTAAGAATGATGGGTGAGCATGAGCCAGGGAAGGTAAAGTCGGAGACAGCACTCCTCCACGATCTCGCTTCGGGTCCTGCCTCCTGGTTCCTTCTTTGAGTCCCTGCCCTGACTTTCTTTAGTGATGTATATGACTTGGGAGTTTTAAGATAAAAATAAATCTTTCCTCCTCAAGTTGCTTTTGGTCCAGCAACAAAAAGTGACTAAGACAGCACAATTAGACCCAAGTCAAATAACAATATTTTCACACAGCATTCAATGACCCCTACCACTCTGAAGCACACTATTTTACTAAGCTGCAGTGGCATTTTGCTTGAATTTTAAGAAATTAAGCTTGCCCGAAGACCAAAGAGTAAAGCAGCCATGCTGGTCATCCTTACAGACCAAGCAGTGGTGACACACACCTTTGATGCCAGTAGCCACACTAGTTTGCCATAGAAACTGGGCGATGCATGCCTTTAATCCCAGCACTAGAGAGCAATATAAGATGGGAGGAGACAGGTCTCAGTCTTATTTGGAGGAGGACTGAAGGTAGGATCACTATTTCAGAGGCAGAGGGAAGAGCCGGTGACTGGTTGCTTTGCTTTTCTCATCTTCAGGTTGAACTTCAAAATCTCACTCTGAGCTTTTATTAATCATGCCGCACCAAGTCTTCTTCATTACCCTCAAAACTAAGGTCACTTCAAAATGATCTCTGCTTTCCAAACCTGACAGCTTTTCCAACTTCCATGACGGTATGTGTTATTGCACTGTTGCCTGAACTACTGATCTTCTTCAGTGGAATAAATTTCCTACAGATCCGAAGCCATAGGTGTGTACTCGTTAACACTGCGCAACCTGCCACTCAGTACCTCAGTACACATCAACCCCCCCCCCCCCAAATAGCATAGACCTGGGATGGAGCACTTTACGTAGTTACTCCTATGCCTCAGATTAATGAGAAGCGTTATCCCAACACAGTGCTGAAGAGTAAGACTCTAGTGTCTCAACAGCAGAGAGCTTGTCCTCTCTCTCCTCTCAGTCTCTTCCTCGCTGTCTCCAGACTCAGTCCTGTGTGTTATCCTCTTCTCAGTTCCTCTGTCTAGCCTAGCGGTCCTCAGCCTCGCTAACTCTGTGACTCTGGAATACAGTTCTTCATGTTGTGGTGACCCCTGACCATAACATTTCCACTGCTACTTTGTACCTGTAGATTTACCACTGATATGAATAATGGGGTAAATACCCGTGCTTTTCAGTCGTCTTAGATGACTGATGTGAAAGGGTCAGGGATTGGTCAGGGATCGTGACCCACAGGATGAGAACCGCCGATCTAGTCATTCTAGAGAGCTGCCTCCAAGGAACGACCTCTGTCGCTTAGAAATGGTGGACCTTTATCACTTTCTGGCATCTGTACTGACCCCAATGAGACAACAAAGGCTCACCTGCAGAACTGGAGGACGGGTTGCCCCCCTCAAGAAGAGCGCTTCCTACCACAATTCAGTCCAACGGGCTCCTGAAGGGATTTTTAGAAATAGTCACTAGAGTGCAAGCCAAGAAAATGAACTCTTAAGCCGGCGTACGCAGAAAGAGAGGGACATTAAGTTCAATCTCTATTTACTCCTTCATGGTGGCTTGGAGCTTAGTCGTTTCATTAATGTCTGTTCTAATATCAAAGAGTCAAACTCAAGATGCCGCATTTAATTGCTTCAGGAGATACACTTTAATTGAACTTGTACCCAAAATGCTTTCTGAGTTCTGTTGTTGGTAATATGTTCAATAAGCCAGACAGGGAAGGAAAATACACCCAGAGTGAAGAGCGGAGTGTGCAGAGAGGGGCGGGGAGGGGGAGACACAGGGGATGTTCCTTTAGAGCACCAGGGTGTGGTTACTAGAAACTTCCAAGGTGTAAATTGGTCTTAAGGAATGAGGTAGTATACTAACCACCCACACTAATGGCCTTTGGAGAATTTATGCTGCAATCAGCTTAATGTACTGAATAAGTAATTTGTGTAATTTATTCAGGGAGATGATCTGATGAATAGAATCTGCAGTTTAAAAATATTCTACCAGGACCCTATCTACATGGTTAACATTAAGCAGGAAATTAAACAAATGAAGTGATTATCATGTTACATTATTAATTCAATCAAAACAATTATCGCAATAATTTTGCATTTCTGTTATTATGAGGAACATTTTTTGTTATGATTTACGTGTTGTTTTCATCCTTTGAATGGTAGTATTTTAGCTAAGAAGTGTGATCATGTCGAAGTATTTTTTTTATAGTTCAATGTGTACATGCAGTTTTCAATTGGACCACCCTGGTTTGAAATGGAGGTCTTTAAAGTATGTTTCCTCCTTTACACTTTTGGTCTAAATTTTATCATAAACATGAAAATTTAAAGATAAAATATCACCTGGAATAGAAACTATGTTTCCAGAACAATAGTCCAAAAAAGAACTTGGTAATTATCTAGATCAAAAATGTTTCAGGCATGACTTTTAAAAGTTACTTGTAAATTAAATGTATACATTTTGGCTATGGGGCCTAATGAGATAATCCGGTCAGTGGGAAGACTTTAAATTCAACATGATCAAATTTAAATTAAATTGTTGCTATTAGAAATGCATGAAGGTGTTTGCATAGTAGTAATATATACCTCACCTGTGGGGCACATGCCACCATTCACAATTACCTTGGAAAACCTATGTACTAAGGCTATTTCAGTGCCAAAAAAGGAAAAAAGAAACCAACTCATCCTTCACCTGCCTGAGATAAGTGTTCTCAAATACTCACAAACTCAAGAGGGTTTGCAGAGGTCTTGCTGGCTGCTCCATCACCTTCACAAGCAATTCACTGTGAGCCCTGTGCCATCACAAAAAAACTTATGTTGGGATCTTCACTTTAGGGCTTACCCATCTGATAGGCTGGTTAGCTATCATCAACCAACAACACATAGAATCCCATTTGTCATTCCTCCTTGATCCCCATGCTTCTAGAATCTTTTCCAAACTTCTAATTCTTTTTGAAATTCTATCATTTATAAACGATAGAAAGTCTGTCAAATGGGGCAGCTGGGATGAACTTTGAGGATGGTACGCTAAGAGAATAAACCGATTGCTGAAGAACAGAAACTGTGTGAGTCCTCCCCCATGTGCCATGAGCAGAGAGCTGAGTGGTGATTGGTAGGAACTGGCAGAAGAGGAAATAAAAACACTGCTTCTCCATGGGATAAATTCCCAATTATGTGAGAGAGCGAGTTCTAGGTAGCGAGCACGCCTCTAGCAAGCAGCATCATGTCATATTCCTCCAAAGGAAAAGTACATTTGAAAGTTTAATATGTAGAGGCAGATTTCATTTAAAAATTCTTATTGTTGGTTACATTATTTCTAAGTTAGTTAACATGCCAAAAGGCAGTTGTGCCCTAAAATTTAATATGTATAAAACAATATTGTCCTTATTAGTCATAAGAGGCTAATTATGAATCTTTCATTAAATCCTGGAGGAAAATATTTAACAACAGCCTTAAGAAAAAAATACATTTCGTGATATTGCCTAGTTGGCTTATCAGTGTAAATTCTGATAAGTATAAATACCCACTTTAAGAGAAAGTAATCAATATTACTTTCCTACCACAAACTATTCTAAAATGTTATTTAAGTAATTTTTTTGCTAATGATAACACAAGATTATGTTTTATAAAAGATTATGAATGTATCCTAAAGTGTGTATTTGTATGCCTTTATTTCTATTAACTTAAACTCATAAAATATTCTTAAAATTTGAGGAAATGATATTAAAATAAAACTTAATTCATCTAATATTAAAGAGGTTATGCCTTTCTAGCACTGCTACGCACTGCAGCATGATCGAAGTTCTTTCTAAATTAACTCATCTTGGTTAATTCTCATATTATCCCCATGAAAGATATCTCTCTTTCTTCCCTTTTATTGCAAATAGAACTTTTTTCTCATATATTATATCCTGCTTACAGTTTATTCTCCCTCTATTCTCTCCAGTTTCTCCCCATCTCCCCGCCCCCCCATCCACTCCCTTTCTGTGTCTCATTAGTAAAGAATAGGCCTCTAAGGGATAAAAAAAATACAATATAATAAGATAAATGAAAACTAACACACTAGAATTGGATAAAAACATAAACAGAAGGAAAAGAGCCCTAGAAAGACACAAGAAACAAAGACCAACTCATTCACACACTCAGGAATCCCATAAAGACACTAAACTGGAAGCCATAACATAGGCTTAGCTCAGTGGTATAATACTCGCCTTGTATTCTTGAGTTCCTAGCTCCACACCCAGCACCTCAGGAAAGAAGAAAGGGAGGTAGAAAAAACTGACAAGTAGGGCATGGTGGCTTACACCTGTAATGCCAACACTTGGGAAGCTGAGGCAGGGGGATCTCTGTCACTTTAAGATTGACCTGTGCTACACAGTGAGCTTCAGATAAACCTGAGCTACAGGATGAGATTGTGTCTCAAAAAGAAAGAAACAGAAATGGAAAGCGCATCTCTCTTCACTGCACAATTGGCGGGGGCCGAGAGTGAGGCACGGAGGAGTGAAGCCATGTAAGGTCACACGGTTGGGGAACGACAGAGGCAAGATATACGTTCTGGTGGCCCAGGGACTGGGTTTTCAGAAATACATCAGATTATTTATTGGGAAAGACATCTTGCCATATACCCGAGAGAATAAAGATGAAGAAGACCTGGTAGAGTGCTTTCCATACAGTAGGTGCCCCGTTGACTTGTAAGTGATGCCCTGGTGTATTCCTAGACATCTTGGGCTCTGTGGAGAATGAGTAGCACCGACAGGATACTCTTAGGGAACTTACACTGTTTCATGATTTCAATCCTTCATTCTCAAATGTGGACATGCCTCAGGAATAGAACACATGGTAGAAAGGGGATCCTTTGGAAACAGACATGCTCTCCGCATGGAGCGAAAGGCTATGGGAAGAACTGGCCATCTGGATAATTTCCTATTGGAAAGAGTCATAATTTATAAACCACAAAAAAGAAAGGGATCGAAAAAGCCCCGACTTTCTGTCAGAAAACACGATTTCTAAGCTTCCTGAGAGCATGTTTTAAGATGAGAACTTAAACATCTCATGTATGTATATACACTGAAGTTGTGACTACAACATTCAAATACAACAGTCTACCCAACACAACACTGAACACATTCAAAGTGCTCTATTTTAGTTGAATCTAGGATCAGGAGACAGGGACCCTCTTAATCATATGTATTGCACAACAACACCGTGCGCAAAGCACTGGGGTAGGTATGTGGTAATACAGTACGGCATAGACCCAACACTTTATACGGTTTTGACTTTGACAGTGAAAACACAAACACTTTAAAAATATAAAAGATGTCATGTGGTAGCATTCATCTATAAATCCAGAACTTCGAAGATAAGGCAATGATTCACAAGATTATGGCTAATCTGAATAATACAGAGAGAGAGAGAGAGAGAGAGAGAGAGACTCTGCCTCAAACAAATTAAAAAATAATACCAAAGGATTAATACTATTGTGGTACATTATTATTATGCATTATTATTATATAATGCAAGAGTCAGAGAGTCATTAAACTAGGAAAGCACATGTAGTAAACATTTAATATGGAACAAAGTTCTACAGGTCTATAGCACACTGCATGCATTGTTTAATTAAATGAAGAACACCTATTTGAGGAACAACGTTCATCAAATTGTTTCTGTGGCTGCTGTTGCTGCTATATCTTACTTCTGTGCCAGGAAAGGCACAAGGTGAGATTCCTGAAATAGAACTGGACTCAATAAGCTACAAAGAAGAAGAAAGAGGCTGGATGTGGCTCTCCAGCGGGCCAAGGAGCCACAAGCAAAGGCTGAGGTAAGGAGCTGAGTGTTCAGCTCAGAGTTCAACAGAATATGGGTTCTTGAGAGTTGAGAAAATGACAACATTCTGGAAGCCTGTCTTCCAAGCCCCAGCTGTGAGAAGCATCGGAAAGGGCACAGCAGGATGCAGATGGATAGCAGGAAAGCCTGGCCAGGAACAGAAGGAAGAGGTGGTCTTTGACACACATTCTGGAAAAACAATCACTGGCACATGGAGTTTACTAACTCGAGAGGTTCTTAAAGAAAACAGTGACATAGAAACCCATTATGGATAAGGATGAGGGATGGCAAGGCAGAGCGGCTGTCTTGGGCTAAGAAGATGCATTGTTTCTAACATGTTCAAAAAGGGGGGAGACAGAGATAGAATAATTGAACTCCACAGGAGGGCAGAGATAAGGACGTGTGGGCTGATGAAGACTGTCCGGGCCACCACCAGCAGACGCTACAGTTAAAATGATGCTACTCGCGCCAGGTCTCAGTCTGCACAGACTGGTAGCTGGTCACTTTTCATGTTTCCAACTATTATAGCCCAAGAGTCTTCAAAGGGCTTAGCTTAAACATTTCCCTTCTTTGTTGAGCAGTGGATTAATCACTGGGACACTTCAAGGATTGCAGACAGACATACCATGTGGAAAGGTGTGTGGTCACATGGAAGGGTGTGTGGTCACATGGAAGAATGTACAGTCACGTGGAAGGGTATGTGGTGTGAGAGAGCACCCTCCACCCTCTGTTTACTTATAATCTCCTCTGGAATTCTGTTCTCTTTTGGTTGGAGTAGGTAGATGTTCAGAATAGGAATAGTGCCCCCCCCCATCTCAGTCCAAGTTACTTCCCTGTTGCTGTGCCACGACCACGACCAAGACAACTTATATAAGAAAATGTTTATTAGGGGATTGCTTACAGTTTCAGAGGGTGAGCCCGTGACCAGCACGGTGAGAGGAGCATCCCAGCAGGCAGGCAGGCATGGTGCTGGAGCAGAACATGAAAACTGACATCCTGAGACAGCAACCACAAGACAGAGACAGCTAGCTGGGAACGCTGTGGGTGTTTGAAGCCACAACGCCCACTCCCAGTGACACACCTCCTCCAACAAGGCCACACCTCCCTATCCTTCCCATACAATTCCACCAGCTAGGGACCAAAGGTTATAATAGACGAGCCTACGGGAACCACTCTCGTCTGAACCCCACAGTCTCTAACTGCAGATTAGATTCTTATGGATGTAAGGACCTTGCTTCTAGTGTGGCTGGGGTAAGCTCAAGGAGAGAAGAGAGACTTGTATTTGGCACTAAGGAAAGATAATGAAAAGGTTTTCTTTTGTGTTTAATTTTGTTAGCTGCCATGTCGGGTGTTTAGAATAAGGACAGCTCCCATTGACTTATGTTTGAATACTCGGCCCCCAGGTGGCAGAAGTGTACGAAATGGGTGGACTTGTTGGGAAGGGTGTGTTCCTGGGGGTGGGCTTTGAGGTTTCAAAAGCCTTAGCCATTTCGAGTTTGCTCTCTCTCTTTCTGCCTCCTCCTGCTTGCAGATCAGAATGTCAGCTCTCAGCTGCTGCTGCAGTACCATGCCTGCCTGCATGCTGTCGTACTCCTCACTGGGATGACCACGGACTCACCCTCTGAAACTAGACATCCCAAATAGACTATCTTCTCAAAAGTTACGCTGGTCATGGTGTCTTAGTGATTCAGACATCCTCTTTTAAATCACTGGTCCAAATCCAGTTGCACTGGAGTGTTGCGGTTGTGGGCTTTGTTGGTAAATCCGTCTGGATAAGCTGACTGCTGAAGCTCTCTGCATATGCTTCACTATCTAAGGAAACAGGAAGATGCCCGCAGTAGTTCACATTACACAGATCCCTGCATTGCTAGTGGAGATTCCACGGAGTGGGCGTTCACATGCAGGGTCCCTGACTGACAGACATTCCAGCTTGGCAATGGCACAGGGTGTTGGACGTCTGGGCTTCTCTAAGAACTCCCTTCCTCTCTCTACTCCTCTCCCCATTCTGACCCCTGACCTTTCTGCTCTTTCACTGTATTTACTCCTCGGAGAAATGTGAGTCCTTGAGAGATGAGTCTCCACGCATCGGGGAGTTTAAAGCATGGTTGTTACCGCAGTGAAGGTGAATCAGCATTCTTTTTTGGCTCTGAAAATGAAAGTTTCCTGATGAACAGATACACAGGCTCCACTCTGACAAACGGTCACTATCCGTGCAATAGTCACTGCTGGGCTACTCTGAGGCAACATTTGACTCCGGGAGGGAGCCTAGCCCAAGATCCCACCCTGTGGATGTGGGCAGTCGCTGTCTCATTAAGGCGGAAGGTAATCTAAGTTTTCTCTTTGCTTGATTAAACCTCAATTTATTCATTAAACCTGCATCAGCTTGATAGTGCAATCTTTATAAAAAGTGTTATCTCTGGGCTTTCATTTCTCCTTAGTATTTTCTACTCACAGGCCTGTAAAATTCACTGACCTACTTAGTCCACAAACATTACTGGCAACTTTGCTACCTTTGGACCAACCTAAGATTTTACTTCTCTTCCTTTTAGTTTGCAAATTACATGATGGGGTTTAGATGTTGAAGTGAATTGGGCCATCTAAGTTATAAAATATAAAATCCCTGGTACATATTGTTAGAAGGAAGGACGGCACTCTATTATGTTGCAAAACACCGATGTTTTTCTCTGTTTCTTTCCAGTTTTATCATTTCCATTACATGTAGATGTGTTACGCGAGTGTATCTGTAATGGATGTCGCATCTAACACCACCATACACCCAGGTTTGAAGCTCTCGTTCTGAGACAGCCAACTCCAAACACTTTAGCCTCAGGGACGTCCCCGTGATTGACACAGCAGCTTTCCATGTCCCCTGCCCTTCTGAGAACTTGAGCAGACCGCAAACTCCCTTCTAAACAAACTAATCACTATCATTCAAGAGATTTGCTTTGGGGGCTGGAGAGGTGGCTCAGTGGTTAAGAGCATTGCCTGCTCTTCCAAAGGTCCTGAGTTCAATTCCCAACAACCACATGGTGGCTCACAACCATCTGTAATGAGGTCTGGTGTCCTCTTCTGGCCTTCAGGCATACACGCAAAGAATATTGTATACATAATAAATAAATAAATAAATTTTAAAAAGAGACTTGCTTTTGGAGTCAAATCTTTTCAGCTCTGTTGAACATTGTGAATCTCTAGGCTTAACAAATGTATTCTTGAAAACGTATAGGATGTACCAGAGTGAAATCCAGGAAACACAGACACAGCCCTTGCCAGCTATGGTTGCTGGTTTACTCCCTTAAAAAATGAGAGATTTTCATTGTTTCTTCAAGCTTTGTGTGGTATGAGGTTTAATGTTTATATGCATGTGTATGTCCGTAAGCATGTGTGGACCATATGTGTATGTATGTGTGTGTACGCACACTTATGAGACAGAGAGGACACTGTTGCTGATATCAGTGTGTAGCCATCACTATTCTGCCTCTGCGTTTTTCTCCAGAGAGCAATAAACATGGGAATGAGAAGGCAAAGATGGAAGTGCTGGGAAGGTGTTTCCAGTCCCTTACGTTCTGTGATGTTTGTGTCCCTCCCTTGCTGGTGGGAAGCCTGTGGGAGACGGTACCTTTTCTCCCATTCATCTCCTTCTTTCCCTTGCTTCCCTTCCCTTCCCTTTCATCCTTCCTGTATCCCCGATCCTCTCTCCCTCTATAACTCAGCGATAAAAAGGAGTCAGCCTGCTTGTCAGCGTGTCTGAGAAGCAAGCAGGGCAGGGAAGAGGAGGAGAACGAAAGGATAATTTTCTTTAAAGAAAACCGGAGTGGTTAGCAGTTTTCTTTTTAAAAAAAAAACGGAGTGGTTAAGACAGAAAAGAAAGAAGCGGCACTGAAGAAAATGCTCCGCACTGACCATGCTGGCGTTTGCCTAGCTGTGAATTCATTCGAAACCATCGAACTGCACACATTAAGTGCACGAATTACATGTATTATAGAGCAGTGAATTGTGTGTTAATAAAAGGGGACTAGGGCTTCACAAAACAAGCGATACTGTTTTAAAACATGTTAATCCTTAGGCCAACCTTATACATGGCGACTCTGTTTTGCTAGAAACTCTGTTTCACCAGTTCATACTATGTATAGACTGAAAGTCTAAAGCAGGGGGCTTCTCACTGCCACTGGGGTGGAGAGTTCACAAGAGGAAGCTGGAACTGGGGAAAGGAGGGACAGGGGACAAGAAAGCGACAGTTGCAAGGGTCCTCTGCTCAGTTTCTTCATAGTCTGAATGACTAAGCACCTATACATTTTTGTAAGCCCTTGGGCAAATTTTATGTATTTCTTGAATATATATATGTATATAGATACACACACACATATATATATACACACATACACATATATATATATACACATGTTAATATGATATATACTGTGGAATAGCTACATTTGGGCTAATTACCATATGTTCATTCATTTACTGAACATGCTTGCATTTACCTTAAGAATATTTAAAACCTACTTTTCTAGAAAACTTTCACAAATACAGTACTTCATTATTAACTGTTAGTGCCAGGTTGTATAGCACAACTCTGGTAGTTATTCTTAGAGACTTACTTACTTTTATGTGTATGATTATTTGCCTATACATACATGATGATGTATGCATCATGTGTGTGTGCCTGGTGTCCGTGGAGGCTAGCAGAAGGCATCGGGTCCCATGGAAGTTAAGCTGCAGATGGTTGTGAGTTCCCATGTGGATGCTGGTAACTGAACCCAGCTCTTCTGGAAGGACAACCAGTGTTCTTTACCTGTGAGCTGTCTTTCCAGACCTTGTAAGTTATCTAAGTGAAATTGTATACACTTTGGTCAACATGTCCTCCATCCTGTGCCCATGTCTAGCACCTGGGAATCGCCATTCTGTAGGCACTTTGTAAACAGTATTCTGTTTTTATAAGCTCATTGTTTGAGATTTCCCATCTAAGTGAGGTAATGCAGAATTTGTGCCCTAAATTCATTTTAATTGAGAGAAAATGATCATTTAACTAGCATAGATGCTTACTTATTTTATAAGGCTTAAAACTATATTTCTTGAGTTGTGCGTAGACACACACACACACACACACACACACACACACACACGCACGCACCAGAAAGCAACTGAACCAATAAGCTTGGCTCACCATCAAACAGTCTTGTCTGTTCCTGAACTGGTGTTACAGACTCTAAAAGGGTCCTGTTCCTCCTCTTAACTTCCTGAGTAACTGGGGAATCTCTGGCTTCTCTGTAGTTATGGAAGCAGCTATTATGAGCGGGCATGTGCTCCTGCAGTCTGAGATGCAACACGGGCTGTGTGGACTCTCTGGCCACACAGACACCTGTCCAGATCACACACCACATCTCAGTCCTGCTCTAGACACAAACCTGCTGGATAACGGAACTCTGGACGACACGTGATGCCCTTGCTCTGAAGTCTCCATTCCACAGAGCTTTCCAAACCCACGAAGGTGAGAAAACAGGATTTCCTCCCCTTGAATTTTTAGCAGTATTTAAAATACAATAAAAATGTAAGTTAAATTTAAAATCTGGCAAGTATGTGCTACTTATCACTCAGAAGATGACAGCGGATTACAGTAGCTTCGATATCACAGATACAGTTATGGAAAAAGAAATTGCTTTCTAGAGAGGAAGTGTCTTCTCAATGGAATCGAAATTTAAATTAATGAGAGGTAATCTTTGAGACTCATGATTGATAAAATAGCTCCTTTTTGGATATTTGTGCATTTAGAAATAATCAAGTTATATAGTAAATTAGGAGGAGAAGATGTCTCTGCAGCGTCTGGAAATTCACATGGCAAGTGATGAATTTTTCCATTAGTGTTAATGAGCTGAGCCTGGTTAACTCCCCAGCATATCAGCAGAATGGAGCCCACACCATCGGTCCCTCACAGCTAATTCAATCTGTTTGTTTTCTGATCTTTCCCTCTGTGTTTTCCAAAAGCCATTTCAGGAGTGACAAATTTATGGGTAAATCCTTTACAGAACTGGCTATGTGATAACAGAAAGCAAAGGCAATGGACAGAAGTCTTGGGAGAAATAAAATGATGTGCGCATGTTTTGTGCGCAACCAAGAATCATCTGATGAGTAGTAAAGGCTAAAACAGTCATTCATGGAAATGAGAACGGCTTTGTCTATTTCCCAGAGACTCGGAGACGACAACAAAGCTCAAAGGGAAAGCATATTCAAAACGGCTTTCAAGTGCTACGTCGCATAAACACAACCAAGACAAAGCCTTGTCACATAAAAGCAAAACTGTGTCACACGGGTAATTGAAGGGGTGCGGGGGAGAAAATCCCAGAAATAACACATCACCCCAGAAATGCTGACTCAACTGCAAAGAAGGTTTTGACAGCGACCGTTGTAGAATCCACAAGAAGGTTTCCTTGTAGAACTTGTGTTGACAGCTAGGAAAGGAAAAGGTATTTGATTCACCTGTTTCAATATTACTGAACCCTTGCTCCCCTCTACATTCCTGGACTGGCTTCCTCTGTATGGCTTATACTAGTGAAGAGTCCAGTGACCAATTTTGTCTATCATTGTAATCATTTTCACAAAAGCTGTCTCAATAGTAATTATGTATGCAAATGTATGTCATTCCGATGCTCATCTCCTCCTTCCAGAAGACATTGTCTGATCCTCCGTGTTACTACAGCCACCGCAGACCTACATGGAAAGTAGGTTCAGACATTAGTGATATTATGACACATGACTGGAGTGGGAAGTCCTTCTGTTTATGTGTTGCTTTTATCGGTTAATGAATAAAGAAGGTGCTCATGGCCAATGGCTTAATAGAATATAGCCACACTGGAAGAGATATATATATAGAGAGAGTAGGGGGAGTCAGGGAGATGCCACGTAGCCATCACTGGGAACAGATGAGCTGGAATCTTGCTGGTAAGTCACAGCCACATGGCGATATACAGATGAATAGAAATGGCTTAAATTAAGATGTAAAAGCTAGCCAATAAGAAGTTAGAGCTAACAGGCCAAGCAGTGACTTAATTAATACAGTTTCTGTGTGGTTATTTCGAGTCTGGGTGGCTGGGAATGAACAAGCAGCCTCCTACAACACATGATGTCTCTTTTCTCATTCCCTCTTCAACTTTCTTCTAATATTAGTTGATCACTTATAGTGTATGCAACAACTAGGCAACTACATGCACACAGGCATCATATATATTATATATACATATATATAAATTATTACATACACATATATATCTATGTAAGTGTATGAATTATGTATTCCAGAGGGAGGCAGTTAAATCTGGAAATAATAATATGATGTTCATGTTTGGCCTTCCTGAGGGCACTTCCCGTTTGTGAAGAATCAATCTTCCCCTAGCTCCCTTCTTCTAACAGTGCAAATGGTGTATTTGATTGGATTCAGATGTCAGTGTAAATATTACTCCTTCAAGGACATTTGCTGTGACTACTTAAATTGACCCATCTCCAGTACTGGAGCCCCAAGGACTTTCGTCTGCATTTCTAAGATACTTATTTCCTGCCTTCTCACTTTTTTTCTTAATTAATTAATTGAATACAGGTGAGTATTACATTTACCTACACTTTCAATCCTTCTTTTACCTCCCACTTCTCCCAGGGGCATGCACCACGCCTTCAGATGGGTGTGTCCCTCTGGAGTGCGCTGTCCAGTGCTGAAGGCCAAGTCAATGGACCCTGCAAGGGGGTTGGAGCTAACTAGTGCAGAGGTGATTCCACCCCGCCCCCCCCACACAAGGGTCAACCATTAGATCTCCTAAGAAATGATGCTTACACTGTGTTGTAAAGGGCATAAGGCCTCATGATGAAGCGTGTGTGTTTGGGGAGAGGGGAGGGGGGGAGGGGTTGTAAGAGGGACTCCAGCTGCAGAAGGAGCACACTGACACTGAGCATTGTGGGAAGCAATCGATCACTGAATCTGTGTGTGGCCAGGGCACAATGGCCTTATAAAACCTCTTAATATTTTAAGGAAGAATAGGGAGCCACTGAGAGTTGCTGAAGGCAGTATTGGGATGGTTGGATTCACACCTGCCTGTGAGTTAAACAACCAGGGGGCACCAGGTGACTCACTGAGAAAGGAACAAGGACAAAAGGAGGTGAATGTGGAGGCAAACAGACAAACCTGTAAGAGAATTTTACAAACGGCCTGTTGAGCAGATGGAGTGACTGTTACAGGTAGGGAGGAGGGAAAGGCTTAAGTTGATCTGTTAATTCCAAGTAGAATCCCTGGTTGCAGCTCTCCAGCACCCGCTGAAACCTTGGAGGGGGCACGAGTCCAGTTTTGAGCAATAAACTAAGCAATCATCAAAAGGGATATTTAGTGGGCAGCTAGATACACATGTCTCTGCACAGGCGTGATCAAGGCTAGAGGCACTACTGCAAGCCATGAACATTTAGATAGACTTGCAGCCATGGCAACAGATGAAACTGTCAAATGACCACAGGAGAATCTGTGAGTGAGCACAAGAGAAGTGGTTCTCAGTCCTCTTTGCACAATAGAATTAGCAGAGAATTTAGAAACCCTAGTGCCCAGGTTTTACCCTAGGAGGAAGGAAGCCCAGGCCTGGGAGTTTGTTCAGAATTACCCTGGGGGTCCCATCAACAGAAGAGCAACGGAGGGGAAAGTCAAGCGGAGGGAGTCCAGTGACAGCCAGTGGCCTGATGCTGAAGACAGCAATAGTGCCTGCCATCAAGAAGAGACCGACACCAACAATCTCTGCTGCAGGGAATGGGGCGTGTGAGTGTGCAAGGAGGACCACGAAGCCAGAACGATGTGCGTGGGGCATGTTCCTTGTTTTAATGTGAGATGTGGACTTGGGAAAGCTTGTGGCTGTTGTGTGCATACTATATAAAATCCTAGCCCAGCACAGAGTTGTGCTGTTTATAATGTAATTAGAAGCCAGCACATATGTGACCACCGTCCTGGCCAGAAATATAATATTGCAAGCTTTGTAAAAATCCTTTGTGTCCTCACCAACCAATGTGTCTTCCTTCAATCAATCTTTTGCTTCCACTGATAATGTTTACCGTCTACATTTCAGCATCCACAGGTCACACTACTTAGCCTGGTCTAGAATTTCACACCCTTTGCACCACACTGAAAGTATCTCTTGGGTATGCTGTCTTCAGGCTTCTGCGCTTGTGGATCCAAGCATGTTGCGATATTTGGTTTCTGTTTGTAAATTTCACTGTTGCATGGGTTCCTTTGTGTAACTATAGTAAGAGATGTTTGGACCCTGTGTGAAAGGTACCAGGAGCAGGGACAGGAATGGGGATATTAAGATAATGGACAGGCTTACAGGCAGCTAGGCCACAAGAGCGGAGGTGGTCAGCATGAGGAGGAGCCCTTTTCCTTCTTGCACGGGAAGGAGCCCTGCCCGTATGGTGTGGTTATTTCAGGAAAGCAGGTATTGCATTTCAGTTGGGGAAGAACGGAGGAGGAGGGTATTGGGAGGAACACAAATAGGTATTCTATGAAAATCAAATCTCGTATAAAGAAAGTGAAAAGACTCCCAGCAAGTGTGAGAAGGAACTGATGCCCCAGATCAGGGCTCTAATGCTAACAGCAAGGTATGAGGTTGATCACTTCCTCTGGCGGCTATGGGTATCCTCAGTGTCATGGCTCTGGAGAAAGACGGTGTCTCTGTGTGATGTCGGGCAGCAGTCTTGGGAGATTCAGCCTGCCCTGTGTTCTCTGCTACTCACTAATCCACCAGTCAGAGTGAATCATTCGGATCCCAAGCTCCTTATCTATAAAAGGGAGGCGGTGTTGGCTATGACAATTAAATACAGCAAGGCTTTGCAAAATCTTAGTACAACAGAAACTCAATATTTGAAATGTTATGGGAAAACAAAAAAGCCTTGCTCAGTAAGAGTATGAACACCAAAGGCTGGGGATATAGAGAACTTGCCCTGTCCAAGTGAGGCCGGAAGTTCATACCACAGTACAACAAAACAAACAAGCAATCAGGGTGTGATGGGACAAGCCTATCTATAATCCCAGCACTCAGGAGACAGAGGCAGGGGCTGCCAGCAATATCCATTCAGGGCTACCCAGGAAAACCTAATGACTAGCAAACAAACACCCAAAATAAAATCACCTGATACCTTCTTATTCCCAGGATTAGAAAAACATGTTGAATGAACCCAGGGAAGGGAAGTTTAATACTAAGTACTGAGAGCAGGCAAAGGCAAGGTGAAGCCCCAGTCCCCCGACTTGTCTGGAAAAATGTCACTGTTAGTTTGGAGCATGAGTACCTATGATACAGAAGGCAGTGGTTTCAAAAGCCAGTGCACACTCTCAAACTCTGGGCTCGGGGGTCACGAAGGTCCACACCAGGCTGGAAAAGCTTGAGCAGAGGAGAAGGGGCTCTTGTCCCACTGTAGCCCTAGCTAGCCCACTGGCTACCCTTGTCTTCCCTCAGTATTACCCAACTCTTCTCTCCAGATATTTAAAATTACATACACTTCCACACCACGTGAACACATCTGCACATGCATTGGAACAATGGCCCTGGGTCTCAGCTGCTTTCTTCTGTAGGACTATACCATTGGGACATCTTATCTATCTCTTGGTCCTAAAACAGGTACAGTGGTCAATTATCCTCTCTGTGTGGTTCCAAAGACTTCCATGACCACCCATGGCTCAGCAGACATCTCTCATGCTGGTTACCTAGCTTTGGGAATACCACTCATCCTTCCTCCCCAACTTCAAGGTTCTGAAAACAACAACACACCCCACACAGCATAATCCTGGCTGTGTAATGTGTGGTTGACACATGCTTGTTTGACCAGAAGATGGTCGCTATGAAGACGAAAAAGGACCTAAACCATTTCTGGGTGAAAAAGTTTTGTTTGAAGCCTTCAACGATAGCACATGCAGGTTTCTATTTTCTTATCTGAAGTATGCACTGGATTATTCTATTGAGAAGAAACCTCTGAAATATAACAGTCAAGTTTCACTGACAGACTACTCGCCCATGTGAACTTTATGTTAAATACTGGGTTGTCACACAGGAAGTGATGGATGAAATGGGCGCCAAGTGCGTTATGGTTTTAGAGACGAGTAATTTGTCTGCGTGTGTTATGGTAAACCACTTCCATCCCTTGGCATCAAACGTCTACACTAGGTTCCAGTGACATTTAGAGCTATCCAGAACTTCCTCGGTTGGGTACTTGGCACCATTCGCCTTGTTATCAGAACAACATGTTCCCCTTCTAGGAGTCCCATTTGCCGAGCTGATTTCTACCCCTGCGTGAGAGGCGCCCAGCAGCTCATCCCTCAGATTTCACCAGGTACCTGATGAAAACCCTATGACGTCATACCCTATGACGTCACACACAATGAAAGGCAGAAATAAGACTGGGTATTGTTTTTATATACCAGCTGACTCAACTTTTTAGAAATACCATAACTAGGGCACAGCGATGGATCCTTAGCCCCATATCTGTGAGCAAACATGAGGTGCCACCATCAGAAGGAACCATGCAAACAGCCAGGGGCAGATGCCATGACAATGTGCCCATTCAGCTCCTTGGAAAACATGGTTTTCAGCTCATCTTAAAAGACACTTTTAGTGCTTGTGAATTAGCAGTGGAGAATTCTTGGATAACTGAGTAGGTGGAGAGAACGAGGCAGGGTGTTGGACTTGACTGCATGTGGATCCTGTTCAGGAAATACTCAAAATAGTGATGTCTATTTTCTTAGACTTCAGGAGATTGGATCCTACATTTTATAATCAGTTTAAATACCACGCTAAGCCAGGCCAAGGTGTCTCACTTGACGCAAGACTCCAGGCCTCTCCTGGGTGTTGGACAGTGGTCTGTCTCAGGCTTACTTTTGAGCCTGGGTGAGGATTTTTCCTGATATGACTAATAGGCCTCTGTAAGATCTGGTTTCTCACAGAGGAAAAACAATGTCTTCATTCTGCCCCAAAGCGGAATATAAATAGAGCAAAAACAGAGTAACAGCGGGGAGATGTTTTCCAGAACACAAAGCAGAAACGCAAGGCCTCTAATTCCTAACTCAAAGAACGTTAAACATTTTAATCGGTTCTGTTAGCTCATTTTAATCCATGACAAAAGACAAGCAAAGGAGATTAAACCTAGAATGAATACTGTGGACTGTGAAACTAATGAAGTCTCAGAACAGAACAGATGAATTTCCAACTTCACCGAGCAGCGTTAAGGCTAGCCTTAGCAGGGAATCCTGGAAGCTGCCGCCCGTCTCCTGACTGAGTGAGTTCACATGTCCAAGGGTAGGGTGGAGTCACAAATCTGTCCCTCTGGATTACTTCAGGAGTGATATCTCATGGCCACAGACTAGGGCTTCCTTTTGGCTTGGTTATTTCTAACCCATAGGGCATACTGCTCCCAGGTCTGTCAACACAAAGGGTAAACTGGTAGAAACTTTCATGTTAGCTCCTAAGTAGTCCCGAGACTACTTCGAAATTCATGAGGTAATACAATCATGTGTGGATGATTTTCATTAAATAGACCTCACACTTGTGTGCACATGTGCGCGCAATCGCGTGCGCACACACACACACACACACACACACACACACAGTGCACATATCAGGAGTTACATCTGTAAACTGAACAAGCTCTTATCACAGACACCACACCAGGACACAAACCATGACTCTAGAAACCTAACCATGTCTTACTTTTCTTCCCTGCTCCGAGAAACACACACACACAGCTAAATTTTATTACAGCAGGTCATTTTGCCCAGTTTTGTGCTGCTAGGGGCACGAAGGTCCTTGCACCCACAGATCACTAGAGAGACCAGGAAATACAGGGGCATCTTCTCAGTAGAGAAGATAAAAATACATGTTTTCCAGGCCAGAATGCTGGGAGGGGTTTGTGTTAATGACTTGGTAACCTTTTGGATATCTGTGGAGGCAGACCTCACCCACCTTTTGCTATAGAGGCGGACTTCACCCAAATTCCCTAGCGTAATCATCCCAGATTCTTCCCTGCCAAGACCAATACCAATCCTTAGGGGAGATGTTATATGCACTTTATGGCCTTCTGACTTATTGGTCAAGACCACCCTAAATTCTAGGCCTTCTAGATGTAGAATTCACCCTCATGAACTCTGCAAAAGAGTGTCTATGTAGCTACACCTGCAGGTATATGGTATACTTCGAATTGGACTGATTGTTGCCTGGAAATCTTTCCCCAGATTATATTGTATTTTAAATATACCAACAAAGAGCTGCCTGGCATTAGACTCCCAGAAGCCTGAGAGGGTTGATAAAGTCAATTTGTACTGGGTTTTCATTCTCAACTCTTCTCACTGTTTGCCTCCCTGTCTGACGCCTGCAGGGACCCTCACAATCCACCTTGTATTAATTAAGTCATTTGCTATTTGTTATCTGTATTGGTTCTTTTTCAATTTCAACACAAACATTATGTCTATGAGTTTCATCTATATTTGTGTGATTAATCTCTATAAGAAAACATACATTGTCTATGCAATATTGATGGGCATGAAGTTATTATTTCTAATACTGCTAAATTTTGGTATGTTGTAGTTTCTTTTTTGTGGTAAAAATAATACCCTAATAAAAGCAACTTTGGGGAAAAGTGTTATTTTGGATTATACTTCCAGAAAGATTACAGTCAGTCATGGTAGAGTGAGCATGACGGCAGCCAGGGCAGGAATAATGGCAGCTGTAGAAGGTTGGCTAGTCACATTGTATCCATCTTCCAGAAGCAGAGCGTGCAAAGCAGTGGGCACAGCCCATAGTGAACCACTTCTCCAGTAAAGCGCCACTCCTGAAAGCTTCCAGAGCCTTCCTGAACAGTGCCACCTGCTGGGAATCAAGTGTTCAAAGAATGGGAACAAGGGACAGACTGCCACGCTTTAAAAGTGACGTGTAGGTATCAAACAGACAAGGAGTAGAGCTGCAACGGTCAGGGTCAGCTTGAAAGAATCACTGTAGGAAATGGGTCTCTAGTCTAGTCAATACTTCCTTGATTGTATTGAGTTGGGAAGACCCACCTACTGTGTATGAACTGACATGGGAAAGCCTGCTACTGTGGGTAGTACCATTTCCTGGCTGAGATCCTGGACTTTACAAATAGAGACAGGGAACTAAGAAAGAGAAGGAAGAGGAAGAGAAGGCGGAGGAGGAGGAGGAGGAGTAGGAGGAGGAGGAGGAGGAGCAGCAGCAGCAGCAACAACAACAACAACAACAACAACACACCTTCCATTCCTCACCGCTTCCTGATTAAATGTCCTGTGAACAGCTGCTTCAAGCTCCTGCTCCTCCACTGCTCTGCAGTCATGGATCACACCCTTGAACTGTGAACCAGAATAAACCCTGTCTCCCTTACCTTGATTCTGTCATGCTCTCTTATCATAGAAACAACCAGGAAATGGTCTACATACATTCCTCTCAGGCATATAGCAAAGAATGAAACTGCTCTATTTAAAAAAAAATCAGTGTTGATTCCAAAAGTGGTGTTAAAATATTCTATCAAATATTGCCAAGTTCAGGGCCCCAATGATGCGGAGAATTATCTATTGTCCGTTCATGCTTGACCCTTTTGGAGCATGTATTAGTATAAAAAGGTTAACTCCATGGCGTCTCTCTTAGTTAGCAGGGAGATCACTTACAGATGCATGGCACATTATTTCAGGTCACTGCTGTGCATTATTTACATTAGATTAATGTAGCCCTGAGCTGCTCTCAGCACTGCACACTGTTAACTCTGAGAGAATTTGGAAAGTTGAGCAATAACAGTGAGCTCTCAGACACAGGCAATGTGCCTCTCCCATCTGGCTCCACATACACCCAGGGAAATGAATATTAAATCTGACATGTTCAGGCAATGAAATATAATAACCGACACTGGCATGTGATGCTGTAACTATTGTATAATCAAGACAAAGAGATAATTAAACTCATCATACCTGGCTTAATATTTTCATAACTAAAGACTTTATCCCAGATTTCTGATTTAAAAGTTTCTTAATGAAATTTCATGTTTTACAAGGAGTTCCTTAAGAGTTTCACCTCCCAAGATGGAGGTAGGCATTCAAGTAGCTTGGATTCTTCCCTTTGTATCATATCTAAGTAGCAACTCAACTGATGGACTCCCAGAGGTCACTTTGTACGGCCTTGTTTCATGCGGAAGCTGTTCTTGCACCCTCCTTAATAATTGTGCTAGTTGGAATGAGAATGGTCCACGAAGGCTCAAATATTTGAATGCTTGGTCCCTAGTTGCTGACACTCTTTGGAAAGGATTAGGAGGTGTGGCCATGTTGGAAGAGGTGTGTCACTGGAGGCTGTCATTGAGGGTTCAAAAGCTCAAGTTATTCCCAACTAGTTCCCTTTCTGTCTCATGGTTGTTGTCTCAACATAGAAGCTCTCAGCTTCTACTCCAGCACCATTGCCTGCTGGCCGCTGCCACGCTCGCCACCATGAAGGTCATGGAATAACCCTTTGAAACTGTAACAATCCCCCCCAATTAAATGTTTCTTTCACAAATTGCCTTAATCACGATCTGGCATCTCTTCACAGCAATAGAAAATTAAGTAAAGCAATAGTTGACTATCTAAATATAACAGGTTGTGTACAGTTTACTTTCTTTCTCATTTTGACCTCAATCCTTTCTAACCCACAAGTGAAAGATAGAGTATCGAGGAGAATTCCAGTTTGCTCCAAAGCTAAGAGTCAGAGAAAGAATATCTCATGAGCAGTTATAAGATATTGATACACTGATTTTAAACCTCATCAGCTATGCGAGAACACAAAAACATAATTTGTCCAAGTTCCAATTTTTTATTCATAAACTAGGGAAAAATATAAACCATAGATAGGGCTGTGGTGTTTAATTAACAAGATAATGCATTTGAAAACTTTGTGACGGGGTAAATGATAAATGAATGTTGCCTGTTATAATTCTTCACATTGGCTTTACAGGTGATGAAAACACAGCACATAAACTGTCAGGAATATAGCAAACCTTTTTTTTTTTCAAGAAACTTCCAAAACTGAGTTGTACTATCAGCACTACCACCAATCAAAAGTTAAGACTGGCCCTAGCTACTTTAATCCTTGGGATTGTAGCTATCAAACTTTATTGAACAATGGTGGGGCTTTGTTCCTTAAAAAATTAAGGAAATAGAGTCTCCGTGAAAATTACATATTTATGCTTACTTTCAGGTGCTCTAGAAAATGAAGAACTTCCTACAATTAGAGATGCATTATCTTGGAAAAAGAAAAACCCTTCTTAATTTCTATTTCACTGATGCTCACACATTAAACTTCTTCAGGATAAATTCTTCAATAATTCCAGAAATTTCATGGAGTAGCAGAAAGCTAGTGATGTAATTATGTATTTCTTATGTCTAATTGATAAAGGAAAGACCATTCATCTTGATTATAGAAACATCTTCAGGAAAAGGGGCCACTGCAGCCTAGTTCCTGTTGCTAGCAGCCGGTCTGCTATGTGAGATATCCCATTAGAATAATGTTCACTTTAGCATGTGGGGGAATGTACACGTGAATACATTATCTTCAGCTGGAATAAGTCTCATCTAGACAGTATGTGTCAGGGGTCTTGAAGCACAACGTTGCTATGTATCTCTTAAAGCAAAAACCAAAATATACCACAGTGTACCTTCTTATCTACATTTTAAAATGTCAGTCTTTTAACCACCCAAGGTCAACAATGGTCAAAAATACTGACCAAAAATTCGAGAAAGAAATGTCTTCAGCTGCGTACTCATCTCTATATTGTGATGAGATCTTGCATTGCCGTGCGCAGCACATAATCCTTTGACCTGAGTTTCATTCTCGGTAAGAGATTTAGAAGGCGTCTTTAATGTTGGTCCACCATTCTGGTAGCACAGGGTTCCTGTTCAAAAAACACTTTTTGCACTTAATAATGGTTCAAAACACAAAAGCAGTGATATGACCCCTCACACATTAAAAGAGAAGATGTGTAGAAAAGCATTTCCTTTACATTTTCTACTTGGAGAAGGAAATAAAAAGTCATGCTTGGAGGCTGCTAAGAGCTATAGGCACAACAAAGCTTCAAGCCTGAGATGCTGAAGAAAGAAAAACAAATCCATCCTGCTCCATTTGTCCTTTCTTTGTCCGTTCTTTCTCTCCTTCCTTCTTCCTTCCCTTCTCGCGTTTCCCTTCTATCCTGTGTCTTGGAGAAAGTGAACAGGATGTGCCACGTTGCATACGCGGTGACCAGAGGAAACCCTCGTGGGGTTCTGTTCTGTTCTTTCACCTCGCGAGCTCTGGGGATCAAACTCAGGCCCTCAGTCCTGGTGGCAACTGCCTTTACCTCCTGAAACATCTCTCTGGCCATCAGCCATATGCCTATTGTGTCTCAAACTGCAAACAATGATGGGCAGAGTGACGAATAATTAAGATTATTTTCTTTTTTTTAAAAAAAAGCGTTGAATTGTTGGTGGAAGCTTTGTAAGGGTGTATGTTCAGATTGATAGTGGCAGGGTATGCCAGGAAGTGCGGGGCCCGATGGTCACTTTAGCAAGACGTCCCCTGATGTGAGCAGCACCAGCCAAGCACTGTGACCCAGAGATGCTCATAGGGAGTCAGGAATAGATTTGGACTGAAAAATAAAATATTATTGGAGAGGCTTCGTGTGCTGAGATAGAAGCTGCTGGGGCCTTTCCAGCAGGCTCACACGGTCAGGTCAGGTCCTCCTTGGGGAGGGGGGGATGTCTTTGAACACATTTCCCGCAGCTATGGGAAGAGAAACTAGACCAATACAGAGAAACGAGAACTCATTGAGAACCGTCAGCATGTCTTACAGATGGTGGTGTAGACCTCCCGAAATGCTATGAATTTATTCTGGCATTAAAGAAGTAGCTAGCTGATTTGAAATTGTCCTACTTTTGAAAATGACAGAGAAGTGATCACCTTCACCCTAGGGATGTTTACACGTTATGAACAAGCAAAGTGTGAGTCCTTTTGAGTCAGGTTTGATTGCATATGTTGAGTTAGGTTTGCCTTTGAAATATAATCCTAGCAACTAGATTAAAGAAGATCCACTGAGGCTGGTGAGCAAGCAGTGAGGAAGATGGTCAGAGCGGAGGCTGGGAAGGTGGTGAGAGGAGCTAAGACACTGTCCCCAGGGAGAAAACTCGGAGACGCACGACATTCTCTAACTCAGGAGGACACGCAGCCAAGTGATTTCCCAGTATTCCTGGGAAGGAAAAACAGTAAAAGCAAGGAGAGACAGTCAGCCTACTCCTGATCCAATGCCACAGGACAGGGCTTCCTGATAAGAATCTAATACAGCACTGAAAACTACATGGACAGAGGGGATCTTATCCAAAGAAAGAGTTTGCCCAAAGGCAATCTAAGTGGAATAAATGCTACATTTAATGAAAACTACATTGCAAACATTTGGATATATGGAAGATTATGCACACACACACACACACACACACACACACACACACACACACACACACCATGTAGTGGAGAACTCTGCCCCCACTATAATAAATATTAAAAGCTGAGTGGATACAATGAAGAAGGAAATCTGAAGGATGCATGCCTGGGCTTACACCTCTATCTCCAATCATTGTCTTTCCCAGATGAGACGTGCTCTCTAAGATGCAAAGGTAGAACACAGGATATTCAGACACCAAAAACAACTTTCACACAGACCCTGAAGTGGGGGGGGGGGGAATTGATCGAGAACTGAGGAGATGGTGACGGAGAAGCCTGCAGATCTCTAGCAGACAGACAGAAGAAAAGCCCAGCTCTAAGATTACTGATGTTGTTGCTCCCTGCTTCCTTCTAAAAATTGATCTGTACTTCCAAGAAACAGGCCGTGTGTTAAGAAAAGAGAAGGAAGATGGGAAGGAAAGAAGAAAGAATGCATTGTCAAATTTAGTCAACCTTGCTAGTCATATTGGGTTAAGGAGCAATCTCCAGGGACCCACCTGTATCTGTCTACCCAGCACTGGAATCATAACACCACACTGGCTTTTACATCGGATCTAGGACTCAAACCCAGGTCCTTGGTGACAGAGCTAACTCCTAAGTCCCCAGCAAATAGTTTTAAACATATAATTTTGGCACTCTTAATATAAGGCAAGGTAGAATTCAGGGGCAGTGGGAGAAACAAGTGATTTCTAACTGACATAAAACCTACAACACAGATACAGGGATCTTGAAACTTATGCACCAAAACCCATAAAGTCTTACTGTATACCTAAGGAATTTTTAAAACAATGTGAGAAAGTACAAGATTTAAAAAAAATAGTAACAAACTAAAAACTAATTTTTCTGTCTGATAACACACAGATGTAAAAAAAAAAGTCATGTATATGCATATCATAAAAAGAGGAGAGGAAAACCTAAGTCCATTTAAGGCACATAAATTGGTTTTATGTTTTCAGAGGTTATTTATATCTAATTAATATTTATTACCAATTTATGTGAGTGTTTGATGTGTGTACTGTATGCCAGGGCACGCTGCGGTCAAAGACAACTTTGTGGAGTCAGTCCTCTCCTTCATCTTTTTGGGTACGCTAGGGTTGAAGGCAGTCTTATACAGCAAACACCTTTACCCATCGAGTCATCGTGCCTGCTTCCCAGGGTTATTTACAAATACTTCTTTGTATTCTCCAAATTTTTAATTTTGCCTATGAAATGAAAATTCTAATATTAACTATGGAATTCAAATGTATATTCATTGTATTTAGATTTTTTTTTAAAAAAAATTATTTGATAGTTTCATATATGTATGTGATAATTTTGAGTTCTCTTTTATCCCTGGTACCAGATCTCATCCTTTCAAAGTCTTTTTTACCCTGTTACCTGGTCTCCTCCGCCTCCTCCTTTTGTAGCTTTCCTTCTTCCCAAAAACCCCCTCCTATGTTCACATCTTTATCATATGTGAGAACACTGAGTTCAAGTAGGATGGTGTATATCAGCACAAGAAGGCTATGGACTGGATCATGGTCAATTTATCAGTGCCTTGCCTACTCATCCTTTCTCTGGCCACTAGTTGCTACCCATAGTCCCTCAGGGAGGTATGGGGTCTCATAAGCCCTTTTCTCTTCCATGATAAATGTTGGTGGGCCAGTCTTGTTCAGGTCTCACATGGGTAACCATGGTTACAAGGAGTGTATTGGCCCTTCTATACCATCACCTCAGGCTCAGCTCTTACATACTTCCTATCTCCTCTTCCACGATATTCCCAGAACCTGGGGATGAGAGGGAAATATGTATGATATAAATTTTCGATTTGGGGCCAAGAACTCCAAAGTCATTTTTTCCTGCTCCCTTCAACCAGATGTAAATCTCCGTATTAACCAGCAGCCAGGGAAATAAGAAGTGCTGCCAAGCCAGGCTGAGAGCTGCATTAATCCGTGGCTCCTGTTTTTAATTTTAAGATAGTGGATTTCCTTTACTTTTGTTTGATTGTGATTTAGGTTTTCAAGGAGATCTTAATCTCCTTACTTGAAGTATCTATGTTTTTACACAAAAGTAAGCCAAATGCCTGCTTTTATCACACTAAGCAGATGATTCCTGTTCCTGGTCCTTCATGCAGCTTGGAATGTTGTACTTAATAAAATCTTGAGAATGTGTCACGATTTAGTGCTTTTGCCACAGAACCAAGTATTTCACATGCAATTCCCATCCTTAAAAAATTGAAAACATTGAACGCTCATATAAATTTTTCCACATTTCATAAAGTCAAACTTAAACATTAGCCTTGAAGAATTTTATAGAAGCAGATAGAAGCAATATTGGGACCCATAGCTGACCTTTTGTTACATTATCAATGCTTTTACAAAAATTGGGTAATTAATCATGTCATTTTGAGAATTGAAAATATTCTTTAAAGTCAAATACTTTTTTTCCCATCTGCCAGTTGGGGGGAAATTACATTGACAAGCTTATTTTTAAATTCTACTGAGTGCAGTTTCCCTACGTGGTAACACGGCATCAAGGACAATGGCTGGCCAATGACAGAGAACCAGACAAATGTGGTTACATGGTTGGCCAATGACAGGAAACCAGACAAATGTGGTTACATGGCACTGAGCCGCTCTCTTGGCACAGAAAGCTTTAACTAAAGGTGGCAATAAAGTAAGGAGGGCTGTGCATATGACCTCAAGGCCATATTTTGAGACCCCATTTCAATTGGTCCTTGTAAATTCTTGCATCTCACAGAGAGAAATTAAGCAAGCAAGGTATTTCTGAAGACTTTTTACTTCTTATCTCTATGAAGAGAGTTCTATGCTGGAGAGATGAAGTAACTGCAAACAGGTAGGAATGGAATCATAAACAATCAGGTTAACTATCACAGGCAATCAAAACAGTTCAGATTGAGGACAAAAATATGACAAAGGAGCCAGGCGGTGGTGGCACACACCTTTAATCCCAGCACTCGGGAGGCAGAGGCAGGCGGATCTCTGTGAGTTCGAGACCAGCCTGGTCTACAAGAGCTAGTTCCAGGACAGGCTCCAAAGCTACAGAGAAACCCGGTCTCGAAAAACCAAAAAAAAAAAAAAAAAAAAAAAAAAAAAAAATGACAAAGGAAATGGAATGTATCCCTTTCCGTTTGCTATAATTTCTTTTATTTTTCTCCTCACCAAACTAAGAAATGGGTAAAAGTGCAGGAAGGTATACAGGTAAGTCACAAGAAGAGAGACTAGAGCAAAAACGAAAGGTCATCAGAATGGCGAAAATTCAAGATGAGAGCTCAGAAGTCAGGAGTCGGGGCAGGGAGGCGGCCACAGGATACACTAGGAAATGGAGTTGACGTAGGGCGTTTCCCCATAACACACGCACACACACGCACACACAACCACATACACACAAATACCCCAAACAATTTACTGAGAAAAGAATCCATTCATGGGGCAGCAAGAACAACTCCCAATGCCATGAGTGAAGTAAAGGAAAACCCACAATCCATCAAATGCGGCCAACATTCAACTAAAAAACTAATCAGACAAGAACATGTCCCCAGAAACCAATAGAACCCCGAGTGTAACTGCAGGCTTCAACTTCAGGATTAATAGTTACAGAAGCTAACCAAGAGACAAGGTCTCTAAAACTAGGCAAGAGAATTTCAAGTATCATTCCAGGAACAAATATAATAGAAGGAGAAAATTGAAAAGAAAAAAAAAAAGAAAAGTGTATCATTAAAGTGGTATTACTAGAACATTCCCCAGAGGTAAAAGATGTGAGCTTGAAACAACTGAGATTAAAACAATAGGAGAAAAGAGTCTCATCTCAGAACACCAGGGATGAAAGATGTGACTTCTCCAGGAAGTAGTTAGAGGAAATGGCTGTCCAGAGGGTCCAGCGTTTCTGGTGGACTTGTGTTTGAATGACAGCAGACTTCTCAACAATGAAAAGGGTAAGAGAACATGGCACCAGACCTTTTATATAATGAAGAAAAAAAGAACTCTGGGTGGAAATCTTCCTGTGCCAAGGCTGAAATAAAAGGGATAATTTTGTCACACACACACACACACACACACACACGCACGCACAAAGTCAAATCCACTTGCTACATTTACATTTACATTCTATCCTTAAAAGGCCAGGAGGCTAATCGTTGGAATCCAGGCTCAGATTCTGCCTAAAAAAGAAGGTTACACGCCCCTGTAATCTCAACGCAGGAAAACTGAGTTCAAGGCCAGGCAGGGACACATAACTATGTAGTTTGGTCTATATGCTACATTTCTTTCCTACAAACAAACAGACACACAGACTTACACTTGTAACTTCTCATGAATGCTGACACCACCTCTTTAATGGCCAAGAGCTATCTACTAGATAGTTGGAAACGAAGCCAAGAAGAGTAGGGAGTCTGATTCATACTACATAGTAAGTGTGAGGTCAGAGCATCAAACTTGGTCATTCGATCCAGGCTAACCTATAAACATGAACACGTGGGTGTGCTCGCATGTGGGGACATACAAGCACACACACACAGACACACAGACGGGGGAATATCTGAAGTGATTTCATCTTCAGTTTTGAGCTGAAAGTGTGACCCCACGTAAATATCACCTGGAAGCTGACCGTGATCTAAGTGTACGACAAGCACTCAGCATCACCTCAAGGATCTGGAACCCCACTTCTGAGCAGCTAGTGTTCCCTTGTGTTTCTGCAACACATCAGCCATGCGCGTGCTGTCTCCCACCCACCTACAATGTGCCAGAGGCCACCACACTGCAGGACTCCCTGGCGATTTGTATGAAAAATATAATTATTCATTGTCAAATAAATTATCTCTGTGTCTTTTGTGGCAAAGCAGTAGATCAAGTCTCCAAGGCTGTTTCTATTTAGGAAAAAAAAAAAAAAACAACTTCTAGTTCATCCTGGATCTTGGTTCAAAAGCTAAGTTTTTAGATGGCTATCTTTAAATATTTTTATGTTAACAGATACAACTACTTCATTTTCTCCACTATGCAAATTCATTCAAATAAAATGTAAATTATGTGATAATTGTGTGCCAAAAGTCCCATTTTCTCACAGATAGAACTGATACAGTTTCTTCCAAATAATGGCTTATGCATATTCTATATAAGCTCCAAACAGCCTTGAATATATTGCTGTTAACCCCTTGGCTACGTTAACAAAAATGAAAAGAAAGCAAACTGAAATCCATCGAGAAGCGGCCTGCAGGGGTCTGCCTGCCTGATCAGTTGACATGACAGATTATTCTCAAAAGTCTTCGGTGGTCTCTTGATGCCACTGCTCTTGTCAGCTGAACACAATAGGACACTGACAGCTTGTTTAAGGAGACTTCCAATTCCTCTCAAAATACCAGCCCTTCAATATGAGAACAACACACACGCGGCCTAATGAAGAGTCTCTGTAGCCACATCACCTGATAATGTCTGAAAAGTGGCCCCAACACCAACAGAGCTCTCACGCAATTAACACTCTTAATTCTATATTAGCCTTTTTCCTTTGTTCCTCTCTGTTTGACCTTCACTGGTTTTTTTCTTTCCCTGCAGAGTACTGAGACATTTCAATAGATCCAGCTCTGCTCAGAACCCCCAAGTCCCACTGATGTCCACAAGCAAACAAGGTGTCTGCATGCATTTGATTCCTTCCTTTTCAATGGGCATTCAACACATCTACACACATAGCATTGACATATAGGCAGTTAATCGACATGTTTACCACTGTATCTTCTAGGTGCACTTGAACTGATTTACCTGAGAACTATGTTTGGCACTGTCTTCTCAGACTGCCGTTACCTGGTAGAGCAAGGGCTTCCTGTGCCACACTGAAGTTTCTGTTGCATGAGCAAATATTTTCTTTCTCCACATGTTACATGACTTATTCTTTTCTCTTTATACTTATTGTTGATGTTTGTATTAGGCAAATGTAGTATTGGTTCTTTTCAGTTTTAATGTATGTCCTCTCATTGGATCATTAATATAAATGACTCATTTATGTATGGCTTTACAAACTACTGGGGACAGAAACAACAGCAAAGATTTACAGATTTATCTGCATGTGTTTTCTTTATGAGTACCATCCGGTCTACATCCTTTTTAACAGCTATAATCTTGGAAACAATTTCACTCTCATTTCATATTCTTTACCAGAATCACCTATCCTCCGAATGAATAAAAAAGAGGAAAAAGAGAACTTAAAAGTAAACAGAGAACAGGAGGCAAAAAGGAAGAGTCTCTGGGATTTCCTACAAGAAAGGGTGTGGAAGTGGTTCAGAATAAGAGCAAGACACACAGGCAGGGCGAGTACATCAGAAAGGATGACTTTAGGGAAACCCTTCACGGCCATAGTCAGAGACTTCAGGTAGGTCTTAGAAATGCCTCGGAAGCCCCTGACCCCAAGAAGGAAGAAGAGGGCAAACAGAAGGACTCATCAAGGAGGGGTCTTAGCAGAGGAGAGGGGACAATGATGGAGCAGCAGGCTCTCAGGCCCGTTTATGATGTCACACAGTGATGCTGGTCTGCATAACACATGCTTTCATCCCTAAGCTGATTTAAGGACGAAAATTTAAGGACACCTGTGGTGTCCTGCACAATACAGGCTACAGATAGGGCCCATTCCTGGGCTCTCAGGACTAGGACATACAGCTTGACCTGGAAGGATTTATACACCATTTGTCCATTGACGAAGTAAAAGAACATAGCTTGAAAGCTCTTGTTGAAGAATTGAAAAGTCTAAAATACGTGAATGATGTCAGCTGAGACTTCACAGATTAAGAGCATTTGTCACCCAAAACCCCGAGTACTGTGACAATGTATAAAAATGGCATGACAGAGCCTGTGATGGCTGAAATAGATACCACTGCAGCCTGCCTGGCATCAGAGACAGACGATGAACAGGCACCGCCCAACTTTTTAAAAAAGCAGACGTGAGGATGCTCACTGTTGTCTTTAGAGATCAGTATTGGCAAAGGCTACACCGCCACAAGCTGTTGACTGAATTCCATAAATGTCCACAACCGAGCCAGTGAGTAAGGATAAACAGCCCAGCGCCTTCTTCCTAGTCGAGTCCTTCAATGTGGCTGTGAAGACCGGCAAGGTAAAAAGCCAGCGCTATGCTTCACCCCCTCCTTTTCCCCCTCTTTTAGATAGCACTATGCTGTACTACTGGATGGCACTGGACTCGACAGGCCTGAGATGACTTGTAATAACGCCCAAATGATCCGCCTCTAAGGATGAACAGGGCCAAATCCCCAAGCTCAGCTCTGTAATCATACTAACAAGCATCCATCTCCACATGAACATGTATGCATACAGATACACACACACACACACACACACAACACACACACACATGCACACAGACACACAAGGAGCTCATGAAATGTTCCATCCTATACTCATACTAATCTAGGAGGTATCCCTCTCCAACCCTCTGCTTTCCTTCCCATTCCCCAGCTCTCAACAAGCTTCCAGCTCCCCTCAACCCTGTCTGGATCAGCTTCCCCATCCCCTGGCTCGAGTGTTTGCCAGATGTTGTATAAGGACATCCTTCCACAGCCCTCTTAGGAGGTACTTCTCTGGGTACTCAGGTGCGAGAAGTCAATGCTGCTTGTCCTCCCAGTGTCACCCCAAGACCTCATGATTCTCATCTTCTCAGACACTCTCACCAACCTGCTTCTGTTACCATGTCACTCGGGGGAAGACTGATGTCCAAACCACCGAGTTTCACGCGATGCCATTTTCAACAGCTGGCCCAGGTAAACTCAAAAGCTACCAGGACTTCCCATCCATGTAGACAGCCCCACTACTCCCATCACCAACCTCATCTCCCGTGTCTTCTTCCCTGAGCCATCTGGCCACAAAGAGTGGACCATGCTGAGACTGCTTTGTCCCCCACGCACTGAAACAGCTGTCCAGCTGAGGACAAAAGCATATCCCATTAGCCTGCTCACTCAGGGGTCCCAGCTGCTGCTGCTGTTTTGATATCAGTGCATTTTCCAGGCCATCCATTTCCCTCCCTCTGGTCCCTCTCACAAGAAAGCCACGCCCTCATCTAACTTAGCTGCCATTCTTTGACACCCTACTGCAAACCACTGAAGCTCCTTGGCATTTTATCACACCTAGCTATGGGAAGGGGAACCTTGGATGGCATCAGTCAGGCTGCTCCCCAAGTGTTTTACATGACTGCATTCTCCTAGGGGACAATAAGCAGGCAAACTGCTTACTGTGCAAAATCCTTCACTCACCTCCAGCCTCTGGCTCCCAGCAGCTGAGCCTGCCTGCTGCCAACTGAGAGAACAGGGACCAGTGGACAGGAACGGTCCTCTCCTGCCTGTGTTCCCATTGCCATCTCCCTTCTCCCCTGCCACTGCAATGCAGGGAACATTTGCTTCTCTTCAAAGCAAATCCCTCACCATTTTCCTGTGGACTCAGTGCCACATTTTTCAGAATCTTTAAGACTATCACATTGAGTAGATAGCTGATATTTAAATATAATCCAGTTGTTTTTTGAATTCTATAAAGGAAAATAAAAACAGAAACAATAGACCTGATAGTCCTCCCTCCTCAGTGACCGTTCATTTTCCCCTTTACAGAGGTCTCCAAGAGAACCTCTGTTTCTCCCCAACATCACTACTTGGCCCACATGAATCCATCTTCCTTGGTCATGGACATCCTCAGCACAGGAAACCTATTTCAATTACAAAGGAAACAATTATTTGTTTGATGTCTATTTATTTTTATTAGATTTGAGGCTGGGAAACCAATATCTAGCCTGACACATAACTGGTCCCCAGTAAGTGATTATAAATGAATTGGGGGGGGGGGGTAACAGCCTAGAGCTCTTCCTGAAAGATGCTCATCAGCTAGAAAAGGGGCTTTACCTTTACCCAGAACCTCATAGCACAGAGAGCAATTGTATTGTAGGAAAACACTAAGCAAGCCCTGGTAATATCTGAATAAAATCCAACATCCTATACATTTTCATTTTATTTACCAGCGAATAGAAAACCATGTCTTAGATACTTCTTTACTTTAAAGCAACTCTAAGAACAAACAGAGAAAACCAGGAAGTGCCTCATCCAAAGCTAGGCATAGCCCTAAGGCACACAACAAGTGCTTGCCTAGTTCTTCTCTCCAGAACCCCCAAGGTAAAACCCCTAGTTAAAATACAAACAAATGCACAAACCCTGTTCCCAGGAAACAGGTCTGAAAAACAAACAAAGATAAACTATCTTTTCAGCAAACCAGAGGGTCTGGTGTTTAAAATTTCTTAAGTCCTTAATTAAGAAATAAATTTAATAAATATGCTTCCACCATATTTAGTAAAGAAAGCAGCACTTTAACTTCTTGTAATCAAATGGAATTAGATTGGAGAGAACCAATAATGAAAATACATACAAGACTTCTTTCTATTCTGTGTCATCTCAGGGTGTAAACCGAGCCAGCAGAAAGTCTTTCCACCATCCCAGATTCAGCTCGGTGGACAAGGTACCAGACACGGGAAATGTTAGTTAATATTATTTTCGATGTCTTAACACCTTGGATTAAGTTATGGTTTAGAGTGATAGTTTTAGTAGTAGCCCAAGCGTTTTTTACCAATCCCCAGTGGACACTGTATTTCTCTCCTTCTGAAAACTGAAAGGAGAGTCATGGCCTGGATGACTGGGGAGAAGGGTTATCACATCAAGGACCACAGCGAAAGATAAAACAAAGATTAAAGAAGAACATGAGATAAAAATGCATTGAATCTAGCAACTTCCTCACTGAGTTCTGAGTAATGAAGAGTTGGTGATCAACTCGGTGGAGAATCAGACAGAGAGTCATCTTTTGGGGAAATTAATAACCTGTAAATTCTATAGCAATTTTTTTTTCACTGACTCTACAATAAAGGTACCTATGGTCAGGTTAGTGTGGTTTTTCCCAAAAATAACATTTTTTTGCCAAGAACATCTTACTGGTAATTGGGTATTTAGAAATATAAGTCTTGAGAAAAGCTTTCTCTGCTCTAAATTATTTCTCCAGGGAGGCGGTCCCAGACCTTGTCACCCTTTCCTGGAATCATCTTCCTATGTTGCTCTGTTACCCTCCCGGCTCCCTTTGCTCATGTGAGAATCTCCGTATCTACCTTGCTAGCACCGTGTCTCTGTAGCCATTCATACCATGGCTGGTACAGGGGGGGCTACGTTGTAGGTGTGTGCTTTATTAATAAATACCAACAGTACTAACTGCAACGACTGCTTGCATAGCTGGCTCATTAGGACTCACCACAGTGTTGTGAATAATCACTGCACTGTCCTCAGTTCCATTCAGGTACCAGAGGCCAGCGTCTGACCATCTAACTATGAGGAGCCACTTGCAATTGTCATGCGACACAAATAGTTTCTGATTTACTGTAAAATCGAAGGTGAAAAGTTTCCTCAGGCATGAGGAAACTGGAGGGCCAGGGTGTTTCTGCAAAGATGAACAGAAAATGTTTATGTAAAACTGGAAATTTCCTAATGATTGGAAAGTCCTTCATCCTATCAGGACATAGAATGGGACCCTGAGTCTCAGATACTCAGGCTGCCTACCGCATGTCCACACTCCCCCTTTTCTGCTAACCTTTATTCAGGGTAGCTGTGTGCCCATCTAAAGGTGGGTACATCCTTTTGGTTCTCCTACAGGTTGGCATGGTCACCTATCATTTCTGTCACCATAAGACATATATGAAGGGTGAAGGAGAGGCAGCCATTACTTTCCAGTAGGAAAATATAAACTCCCAGAGGTGACAAACACGAGGACAAAAGCAAAAGCATTGAAGTAGGAGGACAAAGACACAACTTTGACCCAGAACGCTGATAAACTTGAACCCACCAGCAGCCATCAAACACAGAGTACCGACAGCCCTCTTTGAACAAACGTCTGTAAACAGAGTCTGCGGTCCAAGCCACTGAGAAAACAGTGAGCTAAAATTCGCACTTCGTTTTTTTTTTTCTTCCTTTGTTAAAACCAAGCAATTTTCCTTTTTTTTTTTTTTTTTTTTTTTTTTACAAAAGAGGAGTCAGATCTATTATCATGAGAACATTGCTATGATGGAGGCAGAATCAAGAATCAAGAGACTGTACTGGATCCCAAGGAATGGGAAAAGGAGCTGTCCTTTCTTATTTCCAAACGCCCTTGTTGGTATCTGAGTGACACAATAATCCACTGAGATATAATTCACTGTGGAAAGGCTGGGTGTTACAACCAGAATATGTCAGAGACTGGGGTGATCCTCCCCACACCCCAACCCTGATCACAGCTCCTTCTCAGAAGGTCACCCGGGACAGAGTGGCAATGTTAACGCTGATGAGAACGAATGATGTTCAGTTCCTTCCAGGGCACATCAGTCCAGACGGAGGTTGGCCAGCACCAGAGAATAAGGACCAGGCTGCAGCATCCTTCCCCTTAAATCACCACTAATGACTCATTGCTGAAACGCATGCACTTAACCTAATTCCTTTAGGAACCTTTGTAAGAGCACAGCAAGAACACCCAGAGGTGGACAGATTTAAATGTCACGGATAATACAAAAGTGAGGATACTTTATCCCTTCTTGTTTGAAAAATAAAGATAATGGTTGAGGCTTTATTGGTTCACTCTAGGAAAGATCGTGCCTGTATTATTTGTTCCCCAGCACTCCACAGTCTCAGGCCATGTCTCCGCCAAACAGAAAGGCCTGGTCCTCTGGGAGCTTGACTTCTGCTGTCATAAATACAATAGACAATCAGGTGAGAGTCTGGGCCTGATGCTGGCCAGTGAGGGTGGGGATGCAGGCACATACAGGGGAGCAAGGAAGAGAAGGTGACACTGGGGATGGGGTTGTGTCTTCAGGCTGGACAGCCAAGGTCCTGCAGTTAGTAAGAATGTGAGCTGATGGAGGACTCTCATTGGTTAATAAAGAAACTGCCTTGGCTTTTTTGATAGGGCAGGATTTAGATAGGTGGAGTAGACAGAACAGAATGCTGGAAAGAAGGGAAGTTAGTCAGACGCCATGCCTCTCCTTTCTGAGACAGACGCCATGGAGCCAACTGCCAGATCATACATGCTGAATCTTTCCTGGTAAGCCACCAGCTTGTGGTGCTACACACATTACTAAATATGGGTTAAAGCAAGATGTGAGAATTAGCTAATAAGAGGCTGAAACTAATGGGCCAAGCAGTGTTTAAAAGAATACAATTTGTGTGTTGTTATTTTGGGGTGTAAGCTAGCCGGTGGCCGGGAGCTGGGCAGTGGGACGCAGCCCGCAGCTCCTTCTACAGTGAACCATGAGGAACCAACAGTTCCTGAGGCGCAGAGAGAGCAAAGGGGGTGGTGAGTGGTGAGGTGGTCCAGACGGAGTCTTCCTTCTCGTCTGGAATGAACGGAAAAAACTGGAAGTGCCAAATGAAGTACGAGTAGATGAGAACACACCCACAGAGCTCCACCCACTTCCTCTCCTGGACCAAACTTGCATAGGCTTTCAGTAAACTCTCCATTAGCAAGCTCGGAAAGCCTGCTCAAGGAATGAGGTGGGATTCCTGAGTTCAGGCCGGCAACAGAAGTCTCAGGACCACAAACTGAAAATGCTTACAGGTGGACACAGAAAGGGAGAAAGGGACAGGAAGGAGACGGAGGGGAGGCCAGGGAAGGAAAGAATCTCAGGAGAAAACACTTTTCACGAAAGGTGGGGATGAGAGAGGCAGGAGAGAAAAGGAGAAGTTAAGTTTGAGAATTTCGTTTTAGAATTTCTGATATAGAAGATGGGATAAAAATAATTACAAAAAAGTGGGCTTATTGTCAAGACACTTTTGTTATTCTTGTCTCTGAGTGACGATGATAACTCTGTAGTAGATGGCGAGGTGGCAATACTAGAAAAATCTCAGATGTGGTGGGGACAAACTGGGGCAAGGACAGCATGGAGGGAGAGCTGCCGCATCCCTTGTGGGGAGGATAAAAGTCCCCACTGTACCTGTCTTCTCTCAGCAAAAGACAGTGAGGTCAACAGCGAAGCATGGGAACGGTGAGGAGAAAACTGTGCTACAGCTAGAACTAAAACAGATAAAAGAGTCCATTCATGTATGCACGTCCTTTTTTTCCAAGTAATTAAATTTACATAGCCTTCATTTAAAATTAGAAACAGTTAAGCTAGATGCTGTATTTTTTATAACTCGCTGTACCTAAGATATTTATTTGTAGCTTGCAAAATTTGAATGGAATAATTATCACTTAATGTGGGAGTGTGCAAGCAATAAGCATTATCTTTTAAATTGAGATTTTAAGTCAACCATACTATTCTCTCCTGACTAATGAAATCAGAGGTGACCCATGCTTACTGTACTTGAACAATTTCTCAAGCAGAAGGAAGTGGAGTAACCAAGGACCAAGTTTCTGGATGTTATATTTTGATATGTTTATAAAATGGAACAATATTGGTCAAACAGAACTGAAAAAAGAAATTTTTTCTTTTTTCTTTTTTTTTTTTTTGGTTTTTTGAGACAGGGTTTCTCTGCAGCTGAAAAAAAAATTTTGTAAAAAATCTATTATGTAAATTTTGTATTTCCTTGATAATCTAGAAAAAATCCTTGGAAAGTCAATCTAAGAATCTTTGTGGCACAGGGAAACGTTTAGAACTGTGGCGATCCTGAGAACCAGCGTCCGTAACAAAGGTCTCTCACCTAGCAAAGGAAAGGGAAATGCAGAAAAAGGGTTTCCCAAAAGTCTCGGCCACAGACCTGATGGAGCTTCCTAGCAGCTAAGGCAAAAAGGAACACTACCTTGGTCTTAATTATTACTTAAAAGGAGCAAAAAGTCACCTCTGTAATGAAGAACAGGCAAACATTTTCTTAAGATTGTTAAATACATTTATCATGCATTTAAGCTCTACAAAAGTGATTAATTACACAAGGCTTGCTGAAAAAATGGTGTGGATACAAATATGGGCACAGAGCTCTGGTGGAAAATAAAATGATCTGACCCGGTATCTGAATGAACATCTTACTCTTGGCTGTGCACACCAGGGGAAGAACACCGCAGAAAGCATGTGTGTGTGTGTGTGTGTGTGTGTGTGTGTGTGTGTGTGCATGTAAATGCATGTATGTGTGTAACTGACATATAAGAATAATGATGTTAAAAAGTAAGGGAACATTACAGATTAAATTTGAGCTATTTCTCCATTCAAATATACCACAATATTTCAAAGTAAAAAATTTATACCATGACCTATTATCTCTAACTAAATATACAAAATTATGCTTGTTGCTATTATAGAACAGTATAGGCCTCCATGGAGAGGTTTCTAAGCCTTTGAGAGAGTCAGAAGCAAGGCTCTGCTCCCACTGCACAGCTGGGCAGACCTGCATGGTCTCCTTGTGCCCATTCCTTACAGACATGGCTCTTCATTGCTCACCACACGTCTCTGCGAATACTTCCCTTTCGGCAGAAAGGCTGCCTCTGGGTCGGCTTCCTTGTCTGCGCAAACTTTTTACTAGGCTACTCCACTAGTTTGTTGTTACTTTTGTTGTCTGCGTTGTGAAATCCAGAATCTCACTGTTAAAATTAATGCCAGAGCCAGGCACACAGCATGCCTGAGTTCCTAACACTAGGGAGATTAACGAAGAGGACCTGCCAAGGTTGATGCCAGTTGGCTCGGAAGAGTGAGGTCCAGGGCAGGCCTGCTGCATAGATACAGCTGTCTCAAAGCAAAGTCACAAACAAACAAACATACCAGGGGCAGGGATCTGTTTCTCTATGCTCTCTTCTACAAGGTTAGTAGCTTCAAGTCTTAACACTTAAGCTGTCAATTATTTCAAGTTAATTTATGCATATAAGGGTCTAACTTATTTTTTTCTGTGTGTGGAAAAGCCGCAGCAGTTTCTGATGGAACCCCCCTATCTTTACAGGTATCTATATAATAATATATATATATATATATATATATATATGCAATCAACAAGGAGACACTATCTTATCTGATATGGGAGTCCCCTCTGTATTTTCTGAATATGTTTTATTACCATGGTTAATAAAGAAGCTGCTTTGGCCTATGGCAGGGAAGAATAGAGCCAGATGGGAAATCCAAACAGAGATAAAGGGAAAGAGTAGGCAGACAGGCAGGAAATCTGAACAGAGATAGAGAGAGAGAGAGTAGGCAGAGTCAAGGAGATGCTGTGTAGTTGCTGAAGGGGAAGGACGCTAAAACCTTACCAGTAAGCTACAGCCTTGTAGCGATACACAGATACGCTTGAGCCATTGTCCAAACAGTGTTGTAATTAGTAAACCTTCTGTGTGATTATTCAGGTCTGGGTGGCCGAGAAACATCGGTGTAGTCTCCAATTACACTTATCCCTTCTGATCTGGACATCTTTCATTTCTTGTCTTCCACTGATTTCATTGGCTATGTGGTTTTTTTTTTTTTTTTAGCAGTATGTTGAATAAACATGTTGAATGTAGGCCGTCTTCTCTTGTTCCAGTCTCAGTGTGATCTTAGCTGCGGACTTGTCATAATGGTTTAATTATGTTAAGGAGCTCTTCTTCTATATTTAGTTCATGAAGAGCATTTTCACAATCAAAGTATATTGAATTTTGTCAAAAGCATTTTCTGTATTTACTGACACAATCACCTGGTTCCTATCCTTCATTTATTTCATAAAGCACCAAATTTATTGATTTGCCAATGTTGAACACATTTTGAATCTCAGGGATAAATCTTACTTAAATGAGCTATTGGATTTAGTTTTGGGGGCATTTTATAGAGATGTTTTATATTTTTTGTCTATCAAGAATTATTGGTCCACACATTTCTTTCCATTTCTTTCCTTTTGTCTGGCTTCAGCATCAGGATGAGTCTAGCCTTGTAAGATAAGCTTAGCAGCATTATCTCCCTTTCAATTGCACATATTACATACATTTATACATAATATATATGATGTATATGTGTACATGTGTACATGGATATATAATGTATGTAGATACATATAATATATTAAAATACACACACATATATACAGAATGGCATATGGACTGCCGTAAGTTCCTTATATTCTTGGTAGAATTTACAATTCACCTGTGAAACTATCCAGTCCTGGGCTTCCTGCACTAGAAACTTTTTTATGAATGATTTAATTTCCTTATTTATTATCAATATGCTCAGATTTTATATTTTCTCATGATTTAGTTTGGGTAGATTGGCTCTCTCTGAAATTTTATCCTTTTTTCTGTTTCCAAGTTTGTCTGGTGTCCTTGTTCACAGTTGCTCCTCACAGCCCTCTGTGGTACCAACTTGAACACCTTCCAGTCAAAGGCTTGCCTTTTTCGCAATTAACAAACCCCAGCTCTTAGCTCCTTTGTTCTTTTTTTCATTCTGGGCCATTTGCCATTGAGTTCTCTG
This sequence comes from Arvicola amphibius, assembly GCF_903992535.2. Taxonomy (NCBI): domain Eukaryota; kingdom Metazoa; phylum Chordata; class Mammalia; order Rodentia; family Cricetidae; genus Arvicola; species Arvicola amphibius. Next base: position 19,305,984 of record NC_052064.1, read on the forward strand.
ATATTTCTGTCCTGCATTCCATTGAGCTCTGGCCTAGTTTATTCGTCTTGGTACTTATTCATCTTTTTAAAGTTCCTTGAGATGCAAAGTCAAATTGTTTATTCCAAGTCCTCCTTTTCCCTGATATATTCATTTCTATAACATCTCCTCACAATTGCTGCTCTGGTGCATCCTGTAAGTTTTTCTTTCCCGTGTTTACATTCTGGCTTGTCTTGAGAGATTTTTGCCAGCCTCTTTACCTCTTCTTGGACCCACTGGTCCAGATTACGTCAATCTGCCAAAGTGCTTGCCATTATTAACTTCCGATTTTCTACTATTGCAGTAAGAAAGGATATTAAAAATTATTTTAATATTCATTCTTTAAATATTTGATTTGAGGTCCAATGTATGATGGACACTACAGAGTGTTCCATGTATGCTCAAGAAGGTATAGTCTACAGCTGTTGGATAGACTGCTTTACATATATGTTCAATAGGACTTGGTCCATTGTGTTATTCCAATATAATGTTGACTTTATGTTTGGAAGAATCTATCCAGAAAGAAAGTGTGGCACTACTATTATTGGATTTTTGTATTTATTTTTCCCGCATTTCTGTTAACATTTACTTATATAATACTCAAAATTATTGTGCATGTATATACACACAAGTTCTCTTCAACCATTTATAGCATTAAAATTAGTAACTGTGTCCATGCACATTAAAGTGATTAAATATCTGAATGCAACCTAATAGAGTTTCTACATATGTGCAAGATCAAGAAGCATAAGCAAATGTATGTATACACACACACACACACACATACACACACAAATATACATGTGCACAAACACAGGAAGAATGACACAGAAAGCAAGCTATTAAGTAGGTCCAAGCTTGGATGGATTCTACCAGGCCACGGAAGTCAGAGATGTTCACACTCCTCCTTCATTTCAACATGCTACTCAAGTATGAGCAGTCTCCTGAACTTAGGATGCTCTGGTGTGTTCAAGTGTGGTAATTTTCCTGTAGCCTGCCTCTCACCTCTTTCTCAAGACTTTCCCTTTATCCTCAATGATGCCCGTGGTCTAGTTTGATGATTGGAAGCAGCCCACTCTGCTGAGCTTGCTGAGATGCTCTTCCCACTGGCTGTGACGAGACAAGCTTTTGCAGTACTTGCTGAATTTAGAACCTAACACAGGGAGAAGCTGTGGATTTGCAGCTTAGCCGGTTATTGGATTTTTTTTCCCTGGCTGTTGGAATTGTAATACCATTTGGTGGGAGGTTACATAAAAGATTCCTCTGCTATTCTAATGACTTCCATCACAAAACAAGTGCATTGCAATAAAAAGAGAATGATGACTTCACAGCAAATGATGGAAGATGTTCCTGTCAATCTAAGAAACATAAACTGCACATTAAAGAATGAAAACTTACATAACCACATTTCTTTATCCTGCTTTACAATTTGTGGGGACAATAAAACCTTTTAACGTTCAGAAGAACAGTACAGCAAAGCAGCAGTACGGGGAGTAGGGAGGGTCTAAGGGGACTAATGTCTTTTAGGAGAGGTCCATAGTACAGAAAGAACGCTATGTTCTTAGCAGCTGCCCTCCAACCCCCACCACTACCGTAATGACCTTCATCTCATTGGTACTTACAGAAATAGCACTGCATACAGAAAACCTGGTACAAGCAAACATAGCAAGGCTTTTGAGAATGCCATCAGATGTGTGACAGCAGAGATCTGGACTGCTGCGGGTCAAGTCCAATGGGTCATATCAGAAATGGCGGAGTGGCTGTGGCTGTGGAGAGTAGTTCTGGTTTTGTAAACATGTCAATCCTGTGAGTATCTCAGAGTGTCCCATAGGGTATCAATCTCAATGTCTGTCCCTGCTGGATGGACAGCCACATGTCAGTCCTGTTAGTGTCCATAGATGATCTATCTCAATGTCTATCACTGATGGATGGACAGTCCTGTGATTGTCCATAGGGTATCTCAATGTCTGTTACAGCTGGATGGACAGCCACATGTCAGTCCTGTGAGTACCCCATAGGGTATCAATCTCAATGTCTGTCCCTGCTGGATGGACAGCCACACAAAGCTACAACCCTAAAGACCCATGTGGTGAGTATCAGTTCAGTTCTCAGAATTCTAGGAGTCGGTGTGGCGCTTACAAGCTTTGCTAACAAAAAGAAATTCTCAATTCTACTTTCTCATTTCTAATGGGTATCAAAGCACATCTGAAAAAAGTGAATCGAAAGTTCGAGGTCCCTAAATAAGCTGCACAGGTTTCACTTTCCTACGTTTGTCTCTCCCCAGTGCTCTCTGGATCCTAGGTTTGCTATAACTTCAACTCCTTCATCCTTGTTTACTTCAAACGCGGAGTGAACAAATCTCATCACCACCATACAGTTCCTTTCCTTATGAAGACATAATGTTTCCTTTCATTAAAATATCTGGGTCTATGTTTATCCCCATGAGTCATTTAAGGATATATCTATTTGTAAAACAAACTGTCACGTACTACTTACTTTTCCTAATACCATAAAAGACAAATGAACAAAAGGTTTTGCAGGAGATTAAACACCACTTAGCTCGCCTTGAAAGTGACCCTGGAGCCACCCTCTCTCTTTTCTCATCCTCCCAGTGTGAGAGAAGACTTTCCCCCCCACTGAGAGGAAGCATTTTTGTTTGCTTGTTTTGCCTCAGCCCTAAATATTAATAAGGTCAGCAGCCAGAGAGGACATACAATAGTCTGTGTCTCAGACAGCCACAGACATGCCAGGCCAGGCAACAGTGTGTGTTCACAAGGGGGAGTGGACTCGTTCCTCAACCCACACTTTCCTGAGGCAGGAATTATGTATCGTTGGAATTTTCACATTCTAGAGTAGCAGTCAATATAGGAGATACATAAAGTTTATCCACTCAATGATAACTTTCTCAAGCAAAGACACCAGCAACCCAGCAGTTAGTCAATGGCACCACCCAGGAGGCTTCCATTATTAGCCCTGTAGGGATTAGCAGAAATGAATATCACCCCTGACCAAGGCTCTTTCTATTCCTTTTCCCTGGAAGGCCTTATGCTTTCTGAAGATTAAAAGTCTCCCATATCCTGAAAGTTCTGCTGCCTAAACTCAAGGCCTTGTGTGCGCCCACACACTTGGCCTCTATAAGTCCACGGCCAGAGGTAAGCCATAACTGGGGCAGGAAGCAAAGGTGTTCAGCTTTAGCATCGTCCCGCCTACTTCATGACTTTCAGAAGTCGGTGACTCTTGTGTTTTCAGTACTGGCAGAGCCGGTCTGTGTACACATGATAACCAAGGGTAGCCTGCCAGTGCCTCGGTACCATTAAGAGAGACCGCGAGTGAAGTCATCTAGCTGTAGGGAAGAAGCCCTCTGCCAGATCATCCCGAGCCAGCAGTAGGAACCCAGGACCACATTTAGAACAAAGAAATTCTGCTCTCACATATCCAGAAGGCACATACTGGATAGGCCCTTTACCAGGGAACATTTAGAAGAGATAATATCATTAAGACTGTAAGCGCGTTTTGAAATGTATTATTTTTTTCTTGATAAGTCTATCATGTAAATCTGTAATTAGGGACTTCTAAAATAGCTAACTTTTTAAAGCACAATATGCGGTAATTGTCTATTAAGTCAATGAGTACTCGGGGACTCTTAAAAGCTGCTGATTACTTTCTGGCTGTGTTTTGGAAGAACAAGTACTTCCAGAAAGATTCCTTCCACAGTTCTCTTTAAAATAGAACAGGTTTGAAGATGTGCTGATACCTGGCTGGGTTAGCAATTTGTCCTGTTTCTAGAGGAATGGCCTCCACCATCACACTCACTGTCCCCTCCGTGGTCTCAAACTACCTTCTATCTCTCAACCCAAGAGGATTTTTATCTAATTGAATGAAACTTCGCTAGTCTTCAGAGTCCCAAATGCTTGTTAGAGGAGACTTTATTAATTGTCCATTTCTAAATGAACTGTCGGTATTTTATCCCACTTAACAGGATACACAATGGACTAGACCATATGGTATATTTTCAAGTCATTCCGTCATCTTATGCATCTGCTGGGTAATGAACCCAAACTGAATCTTTTATCAAGCTATGGTCTATGATGTTCATTTATGTTTAGTAGTTAAACTGATTAGCTCTGCTCCCCACGTCCTTAGCATGAAGACAGAGTCTGTATGTATTATCATGATGGTGCAAGCTAGTATTCCACTAGTATACACTTTGGTTTCAAAAGGACATTTCATTTCATTGGCTTGGTAATCAACCTTTGTAATTACTTCCAAATATAAATCAAACAGAAGCTAAAGAAAGAACAATGACAAAATTATTTAGGCATGGAAACCAGTTAGAAAATCTTGATTTTCTGCCTGCCATCTTCCCATCTGTGAAAATGTCCTCTCTTGGTTGTGAGAGTTGCCTGGTCCTTCTCTCTCCTAGGCAGCCCGTGATTAGACAAACCCCACGTCCACCCCTGAAAAAGTCACTACACCAAAGGCAGATATGGAGCTCCACACTGGTAATACACTTGGAGGGCTGAGACAGGAGGATCACAAGTTTGTGTGGCCATCTTGAACTCGAGCTCAAAGAAAATAAAGGGGAGGTAAAAGGGGGAGAGAAAAGGAGGGGGAAAAGGAATAGGGTGAAGGTGAGAATGCAAAATGACCTCTAAGACCAAAGCCTTGGAGACAAGTGATTATTCAACTCTTAGGTGAGATACAGCTATCCATTTGGGGGTGTTAGACCATGGGCAAACACTGGCACAATACTCAGGAAGTGACAGTGTAACCAGGAAGGCTTCACTAAGAAGACACATTTGAGTGAATTCTTAAAATGAGGACCAGGTCAGATGTAGAAGATATAAAAGATAGGATAGCCAAATTCTACAGGGTAGTTTGTGTTCGGGAAACTGAAAGGAAAGAGAAGCTGTGGACTGGGAGCAGGGGGTCAGAGGTGTGTGTACCCACTCTGGTCTCTTCTCATGTTGCCCTCATCCACAGTTCCATCTCTCTCTCTCTCTGACCTGGCACTAAAGTGGTCACCGGTTTACAATGACAAAGTCCCTAAATGACCCTGGTAAAATTGTTTCCTTTGGTGGTCTGTTTCATTTGGTGTTGGGGTGGCTTCGCCTGGCTCCATCAGTATGCAGCAGGCTGTCGCACAAGTCAGTGAGTCCAGGACCATCCCGTTGCTTTGTCAAAGCCATGGCTTATGCAGAGTCCCAGAAGTTCCACTATCCCTCAGAAAGAAGACCGACAGTTCCTGAGACGTAATAGGTGAGCAGTCTGGGACCAAAAGCAAAGGTCTTGTAGAGAAATTCATAGGGACTGGAGCAAACAGGTATCATTCCTTTGGGGAGCTAACTCTTGAGGCCTCCTCTTCAAAGAAGGGAAGAGCTTAGACATCTCCCTAGACAAAGCCCTTGGCAAACCCACCCTTCCATCAGAGCTGGCTTCTAACTCTTTTTATCAGCCCAATATCTGGCTTCCTGCTGAGAGAGAGAGGCGGGGTAAAGGGAGAGGAGAGGGAGAGATAGACTTATCTATTTATACAGGAACATATACAGGGTTCAGGGTCAGGCAGGAAGTATGGTCTAAACCATAGCTAGTCAACAACCTGTGCTAGTCTGTTCTGTGACCTCTACACTGAATATGGATATAAGAACTGATATTCTGCATCCCTACCTTGGGTAACTCTCAAGGACAAAGTACCCTTTCTAGGTTGACTGATACTTTCTGGGAAGATGGATCAAATACTCTCTCCTGTGTCTATGGAATTTTATGCTCAAACCAGGAGGGAAAATTTGTTTTTTTTTTTTTTGCTACATGGAAACATAAGAAATAAGAGGCACACCTTATCTGATGTGATGGCCCCTCACACAGAATGCTCCAGAACATTCCTTGTGGCTCGTTGGGGCCAGAACAGCACCATCGTGACAATATACGCTCCGCCATACCATGTCACATTCTACCAGCATTTGTCATGGTGTGTGGGCTCTTTATCATTGTACAGCAATGACTTTATGTGCACGTCTGATAGTCGCCAGGGGGTAGTCCACTTCCGCATGGAGCTAAAGCAGTCAGGTTTTCCATCTCCACTGTACCTTCGATAGGCACTGGGTCTCATCACAATTTTTATTGTCTGTTTTAATTCTGACATGAACATATATTAAAAAGAAGTTTCATATCGTCATATATTTTATTTAGTTGAAGTCTGATTCATGAGAGAGGACTATGTTATTGCTGGCTCTATTTTTAAGATTTATTTTTAAGTTCTCCAATTGCATATGTGTGTGTGTGTGTGTGTGTGTGTGTGTGTGTGTGTGTGTGTGAATGAGTTCAGGTGTCTGCAGAAGTGCTATTATAAGCGGTCCCGAGCCACACACCATGACTCGGGATTGTAAAGTACTTCGGTCAGCACCCAGACTTTAGATAATATTAGCACCAAGTACAAGGAACAGACAACACAGAGGACAAGCCGCCAAAGCACTGACTGAGAACAGGTAGCAGGAGGCCTATGGGAGGGTCACTGTCTACATCACAACAAAGGAAGGGGTCGGTCTGTGGTGGACAGGCTGCCTTGCATATGCAGAACACTAGAGAGGAGGGAACGGAAGAGAAGGAGACCGCAAGAGAGGGCAGTGGTAAAACCTGATCACATCCATTTTACCAGATACTTAGAAATTGTTGAATCAATAGATGGGGGTAATTTTATTTGACCCGACATTCATAATATATTCTGATTTTTATTCTGTAAATAACAATGTTAGTTTTCAGCTGAATTTGGCTTATAGCATTTGTTTATCATATACCCAAACCAATAATTAATTCTAAATTCTTTGAATTGTTCTAAACGTTAATCCATATCTACTCGATGACTGGCAAGTACTTTCTGCGTGATACAACTGTAATGAGCATGCAGGAGGAAAAACATATCATCAATTTTCTGGGCCAATGAAAGAAACTGAAGAAACCTGAGGAAAAACAGTGCCTTTCGTCCTGGCTTGGTTCGTGCTGGTCGCCAGGTAGCAGGAAAGCTGAAGCTTTGCATTTATTCTCCCGAAACGGCAAGACTCGGGCAAAATAGTTTGTTCAAAGTCAGTCAGAAACCTAAGCCCAGGGCTGTCTAGCTCTGAAGTCTACCATCTTATTTTTAAAACTTGGCTAATTCCTAATGCAAGAAGTGTTGGACACATGGGTTTCCAAAGGAATTGGTAATCTCTGTGTAAATAATGAATGATGTAGCGGATAAGTGAGTTTTATTTGAGGAACTATGGTATGACATGTGGCTAGGGATACAGCTTCCCAATGATGCTATTAAAATGCTGTCAAAAGGCAAGCCTAGGGCCTGAGAAGATGGCTCAGTACATAAAGTGCTTGCCTGGTGAGCCTGAGGACATGAATTTAGTTCCCGGGACCCACACAGAGAACCACAGCACGGTGGGAAATGCTTGCAATGCCAGCACTGGGGAGGAGGAGACAGTGGATCCTTGATGATTACTAATAGCCAGTCTGGAAGGAGACATGGACTTGGGTTCCGAGAAGTAAAGGCAGGACACTGGGAAGGACTACACAGGGGCAGGGATAACATTTGCCATCGCAGTTGCAAAGATAGGACAGGCTCTTGTGACTGGGATGAGCATCTGTGATGTGGCTTCCCACATGACTACCTGGTGTAGAGCTATTCTTGAAGGACTACCTAGCTCCTGACCGAGGGAAGCAATATCTATGACAGGACCCATATCTGTGACAGGGCCACCCAAGGGTGTGGAAGACACCTGGGAGCCTTGCAAGGATCACTGAGCGCGTGTACTCTGTCGCAGGCTCACTTTCTGCAGCGAGATTAAATGACACCAGCAAAATGGTAACAAAAAAGACTATCATTTATTTAGAAAGTTCTAAATTTTTAATACATTCTCATAAAACGGGAATGAGAACCAAGGAGTTTAAATTTTGCTTGTTCCTTGGCCGTTTCCCTCTTGGGAGGTTGTCTGTTGTCCAAGTGTACTTTTGAACTCAGTTTAGACACTTCCTACAGGTCCCTATAGGCCCAAACCAAGAACAGCTCTCGGTCCTTAAGACATAAGCACCTCAGATTTAATATTCACGATATCTAAACAGCTACATGGCTTTCTTTATTCTACGTCATTCATTCAGAAAGTATAGCTACTTCAGACATAAAGTATGAGCTCACTGTAAATAAAACACATGCACACACATATACATCTCTTATACACATATATGAACATATATGTAAGTAATATAGCATATATAGAAGAGTTTTTACTTTCCTCCTTGTTTTTTGGGCATTTATCATAATATATACTTTGTTATATATTACAATTTGTATTACAATAGTAGTACAAATAGTTGGAATAGAAAATACTTTATTCACAAATAAAAAGCAATGAGAATAAAAATACTTGAAATCACATCTTCTTCTGATAATCTTCTTTTTACCTAATATGCTGGAAAGTTACTTGATATAGTATTTTGTGAAATAGTACAAACTTAAAGCAATAAGGTGGATGATATCCTAGGAAAAATTCTAACTCTTTAAGAAGATAAATTATCCATGTCTAAGATTTTCTCTAAGTTTAAACCTTTAAAAGTCTTGGCAATGTTGATCAATAAAGCATGAATGCCACATATAATGAAGTACAAATAATAGAATGTAAAAATTACACTCTGAGCCAGTTGTAGTGGCACAGGTCTTTAATCCTAGCACACAGGAGACAAATACAGGAGGATCCCTGTGAGTTCAAGTCCAACCTGGCCTACAGAGTGAGTTCCAACCTAGCCAACACAAAATAGTCAGACCCCCAACTCAAAACACTATCTTTAAGTATAAATGTCACTAAAATATTTCAAAATTAACATTAGTTTTATATGTTTATAGATACTGTGAGTTTTGTATTGTTTTGTTTTTAGATTTATGAAATGCAATTATTTTGATCTGATTGTCAAGGCTATCAGACACCTAAAAGAAAGAAGGTATGGCTTGAATTATATGAATACATAAATCAACCATTTAACTTAAAGTACCATTCAGAAATAACACATGCCTTATTGGGGTTGACTTATAAACTGTGGTTGGGAATACAAATTGCAGATCAAGAGTAGATCCACAGTCCTCACATGGGCACGGGGCACCAGTTGAAGTCATTGAATAACCATAACTCTATCCGTGCCCATGAAATGATGGCATATAATAACAAGTCACAAGGATCTAAAGCCAGCCAGATTTATCAGAGGCTCCTACAGTGGGGTCAGCATTGTCCCCTGTGTCCTCCAGTCTCAGAGGCTCCTACATTGGGGTCAGCATATGTCACCTGTCCTGTACTCTTTCTTTTCCATACCTATAGTCAGGATGTTCAACAGATTTTCCCCAATCAAATACGATCATCAGTAATTTTCAAGAGAACCATAACTTTTTGTTTCCCAAGGAAAGAAACACATAACCTTTACCCCAACACAACATATTTTCTGACTTCCATTTTGAAGTTATTTGTGACATTTTAAAATATATAACTTATTGTAATTTGGCAGTTTCCATAATCCAATGTCTCTCAGCAGCTATTGTTTTATGAACATTAGCATTTAAAAATTTGAAAGTCCACAAAGCACCATATAAGATCCAGAACCCTGTATATATTCCATCTTTATGTGGCTTATTAGTTTATATTACTTTATTCTTTTTTAAAGACTATCATTTTAAAATTATTTTTCTATGACATCCTATACCCATTCTTTTCTTTTTTTTAGCATCTAAGCATAGTTATAAATATACTGCAGCTTTTTAGAGGTTTTCTGTCTCTGGACGTGCTTTTACTAAGAGCCTACAGTATTCTCTGATCCTGTGAGACAAATCTTTAACTCTCACGTGAGTCACCATGCAACTCAGTTTAGCACATGGTGCTGGCACTGGCTCCAGCCCACAGGCAGCTGCTCTGTATGCCACCAAGCATCAACCCACCTGAGAGACTGCAGAACCAGGAAGCCACGTCTGGCTCCTTGTGCAGAACTTTTCTTAGCTTTCACAAGCCCCATGTTCAGGTATTTGAGCCTCCACACTGGACGCCAAATGTAGTTGAATTTTTCTTTGGGCAGCCAGCTCACAAATAATGACATGAGAGCCTTATTAATTATGAAAGCATTGCCATAGCTTAGGTTTGTTTTTTTACTAGTTCTTATGAGTTAAATCAACCCATTTCTATTCATCTAAACTCTGCCACATCCTGTCCATCCTGCTCCTCCGTGTGGCCTCAGATCTCTCTTGCATGCCCATATTCCTCCTCTTACTTCCTCTACCAGCCCAGAAGTCCCGCCTATACCTCCTGCCTAGCTACCGACTGTTTACCTTTCTATTTCGCCAATCACAGAAATACACTTTCACACACTGTGCGAATATTCCACAAGAAACCCTCGCCATTTACATTCAAGCTTCCCCTTAAGAAACTGAAGAATAGAAGGAGAATCAGCAAGGGGAAGAAAACAAACACAATCATGCAGTCTGTTGGAAAGAAGGCCAGGAACTAGTGATTAGCCATGCCAGCCTAGTCGGGTCAGAAGAAGACTCCCTCAGACGAAATGAGGAATTTCAGCTGGAAGCTCATTAGAATTTAGAGTGCTTAATTTCCTCCTTAGCTTTAGGTGACTAGAAAGGCAGAAATATCGCAGATTCCAATAAAATAGAATGCTCCTTCACTCTCATGCTTAAAACTGCTGAAATTTAAAATATTTAATATTTTTGAAAATTTTGTAATTTATTGTATAAGATAAAATTAACATGGGTGCTTAAAAACGGATCCAACTTCAATGACAAAGATTAGATGGATTTAGCAATGCTGGCTCAGTTCTTCAAGCCAAAATGTAGAAAGATTGCTCTGGAAAACATGAGAATTATTTCTTGTTGATTATTATTATTATTCCTTCTCATCTCTCTAAACCATGTCCTTTGAGCCTTAATTGTGAATAACTGGCTTTCAGAGTTCGCTTTAATGTCTATTAATCAATTCACCTATCTGTTACTTAGCTTTCAAATGACTATAATGACACAAAAAAGCAACATTAGGAGTGGAATTCAGGCTAAGTATTTCCGAGCAACAACAAAGGGAAAATTGCTTACCAGACGGCACTTCCAGTGGATGCCCGGTGGCATCATACCACCCCACAGGGTGAACGTCAGGGCTGTCAGCATCCATCCAGTAGTCGTATTTATTATGGTCCCAGGCATCAAAATGAATCTGTTAAAAGGCATTTGAGGAAGTACTGTTTTGCGATTAGTATTTCACGTTTCTTTCCTTAAAATATGTAAAAACAAATATCCAAGGCTGAAATTGAAATGGCATTAATCTCATCGTCACCAGAAACAATATTTTAAATGTGCTATCATACAGCTTTCTAATGTTGCCAAGAAAGTGTCCTGTAACACATTTTCAGATAAATTAAAGAGGCAGGAAAATCAGAAATTGACTAAAATTGGGAGGAGTCAGGCCAATGTTTTCTCAGCTAAGACAATATTAGAATGATACAAAAGGGGATACTGCTTATCTTTGGTGACTGTTCTGAAGCCGCCACAAATACCACGTCACAGTCATAGAAATGGCAGACAACAAATTAACATCATTACAAGCCTGTTACTGACGCAAAGGGCGTGAATCAAGGCATAGGAAGCATTATATTCCTAAATCCTCAGAAATGAGCAGAGACTCAGCACAAATGGAGGCAAGCAAAGACAGAATTAAAAGTATACGTCCTGAATTCAATTTCCAGAACAGACAGCACACACACACACACACACACACACACACACACACACATATGCACGTGTGCGCGCACACACACAGACACACGCACATGCACACACATGCACGCACACGCACGCACGCACGCACACATACTATGGGATAGATAGATTATTCAAGGACAGTGTGAGCAGGGACTCTCTTATGATAGGTCCTGAGTTGAGTCTAGAAACCCGCTTGGTATACAGGTTCACGTATTATCATTTTGTATTTTATTCATTAAACACATAGACATCTGTGTACACACACACATACATGCACCTGTGCATGTGCATATATAAAGCAATTATGCACATAAGAAATTAAAATTTCAACAATCTATGAAATGAAAATTAAACACTTAGTTGTTAAATATAAAAAATTATGTTATAAAACGTACTGTCTAGATAGCAAAGGGAATTCTGTATGAAGTAAAACAACATATATTTCTACATTTCTCTTATGCACTGTCTTGTTTTCATTGCTAATAGGGAATATACCATTTTAATGAAAACTTGTTATTCACGCCATACTTGGCCGCACGTTTATCATCCCAGCTACTACATTCTATAGCAAACATCTATAAAAATAATTTTAAATTTTACTTAGAATAGCATTTCTTCTAAACAGTAAAGCATGGGTATGTTTCTGAGACAAGGTCTCGGTCTACACAGGCTGGCCTTGAACCACATTCCCACTGCAGGGATTCACAGGGCTAGGATTATAGGCATGCACCACCATACAGAAATACACAAAAATGGAGTCCATAAGAAGGAAGCCACTCCAGATGAATCCTTAATGTCTGCCTGGAGAAATGTTCTTTCTTGCAATCCAACTCAGAGCAGAATTACGCACATCAGCCACCCCGTGCAGAGGACATACTGGCAAACAGTTCAGAGTTGAAAAGGAATGAGAAGCTGAAGGACACAGTGAGGGAGAGGAAACAGTCACAAAATCCAAATTTTCAGGAGACCCTGACAAGACCTTGGTCAAGGGTGAGACTTCATCCTTGTAGTTTGAGACTTTTCGGAGCCAGGCAAACTCCACAAGAAGCAAAATCATGAGAGATCACATGTTACTGTGAGTGTAGAGACCAGCGGTGAAGATGCTTTAGTTTTTCCTTCAGAATTTGATTGAGCTGTTAGACCCACTGTACTTGAAGAAAGAATTCCAATAGGGGTTACTCTAGCCCAACCCAATGGACAGTGTAAAGCCAAGAGCCAACAAATAAGAGAATCAAAAATAATTAGCCACCTGATAATGTCTATCTTTTAAAGAATAATCCCACTCTATGCCCTATCACTTAGGAAATCCAGTATACAATGCAATTATTAGACACAGAAGTAAGCAGATGAACATGAAAGATGATCAGTGTTTAAAGAAGCAGCCAGAAGAAACAAACTGTGATGAGCCAGACGTTGTAACTAACAGACAATAACTTTAAGTACCTATTAAGGTATTTTCAATAAAAATAAAAAATAAAAAAATAAAAAAGTCTTAATGAACAGTTGAAGGAAGACACTCAGCATAGAACATGTAGACATAAAGCAGGAGAATGTTCTAGAACTGGAATCCAAAATCTCTGGGGTAAAAATCTTGCAAAATGAACAGCATACGAGAAGAGGCAGGAAAGAGGATAAGGGGCCAGAACAAAGAAGCACAGAAAGAGCAACTTAAAGAACAGACAGTGCAAGGCTTACATAATGCATAGTACCCTGGGGGTTTGCCAGGTCTCATCAAGTCTATGCTGCAGAAGAAAAGGGCTGAGAAGAGGAGCAGAAGAACAGTCACACCAAAGGAAAGCCTGAAGAAAGGAAGTTAAAAACCTCCTCTGTACCTGAGCTCGAAACGCCGCTCTACAAGTTTAAGAAGAATGGGAAAACTCAAGTTCAATAAATAAAGAGGAAATGGAAGTTATGACAACCATGGAAGGAGAAGGCAGTTGGCAGCCTCTGCACCAGAAAGGGTGAGCCACGAGGCAATGAAAGGTCTGCCTACTCAGAATTTTAAATTCTACAAAAACATCCCTCAAAGAATGAAAATAAAGAAACAGTGATTAAAAACCAGAAAAAGCAATCAAGTATAGATCTGTCATACAAGAAATGTTAAACGAGACATTTGAGGCTGGGGGAAAACGATGACAAACTGAAACTCCTTTCAGAACAGTGAAGAGCAAAGGTGTGGGACAGACAAGGTCAGCTCCACACTGCAGTCCTGGTCAGGTCACCACACAGCAGAATAAAGAAGAGAAGCATGGCCATCAAGACTAAGAGAAAGATAGTTCATCAACTTCTATAAACCCTGTCCAATGCTCTTGGCTTATGTGCAGAGAATAGGCTCTCCCAATCTGACAAAGGGAGTGATACACCAATAAGAAATGTACAGAAGGACCATACTAAATATTAATTCATGAGTATTTATCAAAAACAAAGTTCAGTATGAAGGCAAAATAAGAGACAGATTATTCACACGTGACTTTTTTTCTGTAGAAAGTATAAGGCTGATAAAAATGCAGTAACAATTTCGCAACAGTTCAGAATTAAGGAGCAACATAAAATGATTGTGCTCCCTCATATTGGCAACAAACAACTATAATACATAATTTAAAAATCTATTTAGAATAGCATGTCTTTGAAAGTGAAAAGCATGGGTATGGTAGTATAGAGCTATAATTCTAGAATTCACTCAGCTGAGGTCAGAGGACTGAGAGTTCCAGGCTAGCCTGAGCAAAACTGCAAGACCCTGTTGCAAGACCCAAAGGAGATCCTTAGCAAAGCGTGTAAGGAAATAACAGAAAGTGTAAGATCCCATGCTGTAAAAGCCTTGCTAAAGCAAAAGCAATGTGACCCACACCAATGAAGAACATAACTATGCCCAGAAGACTACAAAACTCAGTTAGTTCTGTAGATGCCATTTCTCCCAGAACACTCTACAAATTCAATAACTTGCACTGGAAACAGGAAGCAAGCACTTGGGAAGCTGAGGCAGCGGCATGGCAACTTTGAGTTCAACCTAATCTCCACAGCATGTTCCAGGCTTCTCTGACCTATGTAGGACAATTTTGTCCCAAAAGCTACAAACAGAGGCCAAAGATGTAAGGCTTTCTTTCAGTATCCCTAAGACGCTCCCTGTGACATTCTATAGAAAGGAAAATGAGGTAGCATGTTCTGAATACTTTTGCAAAGAATGAGAAAGTTAGAGGATTTGTTGTACCTGGCTTCTAGTTACAATGGAGGAATGATTATTAAGGAAGTGTTGGACTGGCTGGAGACACAAACACATTAGCAAAACAGAACAAGAGCTATCCCAGACTACATATATATATATATATATATATATATATATATATATATATATATATTCAATTCATTTTAAAATACTATGTCAAGGAGTATTTGATGGGGAAAGGTCAGCTTTTCAGCAATGCCCCTGAAGCAGATATGTAGATAGTCATACTTAAAATCAAAATGAGTGGTCCGCCTACAGGTTAAATTGCCCTTTTAGCTCACAGATGAATAAACCTGAAGAAGATCATAGATGCACAAGCTAAACTGTAAAACTATGATAAAAATTTAAGAACCAGATAAAACCCTTTGTGATACTGAGATATTTAGAGTTTTACATGCACATGCAGTAACCATACAAGAATAAATCAATAAATTTAGTTTGATCATTAATCAGACACTCCAGTGTCCCAAAATAATCAATGAGAAAAGAAAAATATAAGCTCAGTTATTTGCAACATATCCATCTGAAGATGACAGAAAAATCCAATCAAATTATGGGCAAAAAGATCAACAGATACTTCACTGAAGGCTAGCGAAGGACCAACAAACAAAATGTCAACACAATCCTGACCAGTGGCACCAAACCATGAGCTACTGTACGCCACTCTAATGACATAAACCCCAGTCACGGGTGAGGCTGGCTATCTCCAATGAACCAGAACAGGGAGGCGTAAGACGAAATAGATAAGACAGGCCAAGCAAGCTTATTAACTCCGCAGTGACAGTCAGACCTTAATAGTTCACCTTTTGTACAACTGAGTCTAAAAAGAAAAATTAACAATTTTCCAACTTCCTTTGACAGCAGATTTGATACTTTTATATACCCCATTCAACATTTTCCCATGCTCATAAGCTGTCCTTAATGACCCTTCCCGAGGCTGTCTGTTCTTACTCATGTCGAAACCTTCTCTGTCCCTTTGGTGAGATCCTCCCCTCTCTGCGAGCGTTATCTACACTTGAGATACATAGGAACATGTTGAACCAATAACATCTTTATGAAAGACATTTTCAACATTTTGGATCTTCATAACTCGAGAGTGAAAAATCCAACTTTAAAAATTCTAGCCAGATGGTCAACTTATTAGAGGGGATTGGCACTGATGGATATTTAAAGAATCTCTCTGAAAAACTAAGAGGCATTTTGAAAACCAAATCATTTCTAGCATCAAGTTTCATACATTGATAATTTTTCCCCAAAATATGAGAGCCCATAAAGCAAATGCAGATTCTTCTTCATCTTGTTTCTATGAACGTGATACCCGAGGTTAGATCATTAATCAATCATTGCCTTATGTTTCTGTCATCAGACAGTAGCACTCGGTATCTGGGACATTTAGGAGCTCAATCATCACATCACTAAGGAGTAGCTTTAAAGGTATAAATCCGAGGTTATGGACCACCTGAGAGACGCTGTCGTTCAGTTTCTTCCAGGGCCACCTGGGACTTCCACCTGGCCCAGGGAGTTCATCTTTCTCTTCAGCCCTTTGACATCACTGCAGACATTAGCGCTGTGCTTCATGCAGAGTAAGGACTCAAACCCACTCTCCGAACAATATGTAAGATGGTAGTCATGGTAGATAGGAGACAGAATATTTAGGAAAAACTAAAGTCCAGTCACAATCATTTTCTTAGCATAAGTAATTACTATTCTTGTTTCGCAGGCCAAATGATTTTAAAATATTAATTTCCAGTTTCCATATATATATATATGTATGTATGTTCAAAGTCTTCTTATCTATTCAAATGTTTACATAAATTATCAGTGCCCAGTGATACTAACTTACTTATATGTGCTCTTTACAATAACTGGTCCAGCTTCAATTTAATGCATGGTTTAGATAACTCAAAATGCCTTAAGTTGAAGCTGGACCCTTAGATTTCATTACAGACAAAGAACTGAATTTTAGTGTGTTATCTTGGCACAACTACTCACAGCTCCTAGTGCTAATGAGGCTTCAGTTTGTTGTGCTCCCCATGAGGCAGCGCTCTGAGCTTTATTAAGAGACGACATTCAAGCATGTAGAGTAGTATGCACACCAGGGGACTGTCTGTGCTACTGCAGGCAGAATGCTGGACCTTGCTTTTACAGAACACCACCACTGCAGTCAAGTGCGACAATGCTGGGCATGGAGCAATACACCTGGATTGTGTATAATCTATACTATATATGTTATATGTAGTACAAGGTTCCATACACATATACACACAGACACACACACACATGCACACACACACACACACACACACACACACACATTGGTTTTTCGAGACAGGGTTTCTCTGTAGCTTTGGGACTTTGGGGCCTGTCTTGGAACTAGTCTTGTAAACCAGGTTGGCCTCAAACTTACAGAGATCTGCATGATTCTGCTCCCCGAGTGGGATTAAAGGCATGCACCACCACCACCCAGCCACAATATATTGTTTTACCAAATGATTTACAGAGTTTCTGTGAAGATAAGAGTTTGGTAACATCAGATCGCATAGACAAAAAAAATGGTAAATTTTACAGAGAAGAACATGAAAAATAATGAACATTGATGCTCTCTGGATCTGCAAACAGAGCCTGAAGCAGAATGAACACAGACACACACACGCACACACGAGAAAACTTGGCAAATCATGGTAAAAATGAGATAATACTAAGCAATAAAGAAATGCAGCTCAGGGCCAAGCGGTGGCGCACGCCTTTCATCCCAGCACTCGGGAGGCAGAGGCAGGCGGATCTCTGTGAGTTCGAGGCCAGCCTGGTCTACAAGAGCTAGTTCCAGGACAGGCTCTAAAAGCTGCAGAGAAACCCTGTCTCGAAAAACCAAAGGAAAAAAGAAAGAAAGAAATGCAGCTCAGAACAATGGATGGCTTTCCATGATAAATAGCACTTATGTAATGAAGAAATCAGATGATCATTATCCAGGCGAGGATAGAGGAGAAAAGATTGCAAAGGGACAAAAAAAGAAATCATATATCTGTATTTTAAAAATAGCTCATTCTCATATGTCACTAACCCAGATTTACACGCAAAGCTACTAAGGTACACATAGTGAATCGGCCTTTTCCATTTCACCATGACTTCGAAATCCGTGCTCTCTCCTGCGCAAAATGCACAATGCACTTCCTGTGTTCTTTCCCATCGCATGCCCGCACTCTCTAGGTGTGCAATCTCAATCCTTTGCACAGACCGCCTTCTCCAAATCAACTCACGATTTCCAAATTCATATCCTGGTGTCTCCCTTCTATTCCATTTCTAACGTTCTGATAAGCATTATGGAAATTCTGTGTGTGTGTGTGTGTGTGTGTGTGTGTGTGTGTTTGTTTGCGTGTATCTATTGGTGTGTCTGAGGTGTGTGTCTTCCTCTCTCTTGTTGTCCTTCACCTTTCTCTCTGAGACATTTTCATTGGTGAATGAGCCTACCCACTAGGGTGATGGAGGCGGGTCTTCTATCAATCTGTTGATTTCATTGGTTAATTAATAAAGAAAACTGCTTGGCCTAATAGGTTAGGAAATAGGTGGGTGGAGTAGACAGAACAGGAAGAAGGAAGTGAGGTAGATGGCTCAGACAATTGCCCCGCCTCTACAACCAGATGCAATGGAGCCAGCCACCAGGTCAGAGGTGCTGAATCTTTCCCGGTAAGACACTAGTCGTGGTGTTACACGGATTATTAGATATGGTGAGTAAGAGGATGAAAATAATGGGCCAGGCAGTGTTTAAAAGAATACAGTTTGTGTGTTGTTATTTCAGGTAAAGCTAGTCGGGCGCCACGGGAGCAGGGCAGGAATGTAGCTCGCAGCTCCATCACTACACTAGGGAGCTGGCTTCGCTGGCCGGTGAGCCACAGGGATTCCCCCCCTTCCCTCTGCTTCCTAGAGCTGGGACTAGAGTTGGTGTGTCATGCACAGATGGGGCCCAGAACTCAGACTTGTGTTTGCATACCAAGCACTTCACCACTGAGTCACCACCCCAGGCAAATTAGGTGGAAACATTTAGGTTTACATTGAAAAATTACCAGTTTTCAGTCCAGCTCCTCTAAAGTCATTTTTGTTCTTCAGTGCTCACGTTGGCCGTGTTTCTTAAGGCAGTCGCGTTGCAAAATGTTTTAGTGAACAAACGGTAGTCACTTCATTCTCTAACAAACTCTCAGCACACTGTGGATGAAGAAGGAAGATGAAGTCCGCATGCTCCAGCTACACATTCCACAGTAATTGTTGAGTGCAGTTTGGAGACAAATCTTTTCATTGCTTTAAGGTAGGACCATGGCAACAGAATGGTTCATGGATATCTTTGCCATTAAACCCATGGCTTTATCTAAAGCAATCAAGAGAGTTTCTGAGTCATATGTCTGCTGACTCTCACGAGAGAGGGAAGCTGAGAGGAGCCCAACTGCAGGGTTGAGGCAGGGGGCTCACCTTCATATCGTGGCACCACTCATGACAAACAAAATCTGCCAGTTCCTACTTCTCCAGATCCACGGCGACACTTATCACAGGTCCAATCCATTCTTCCTATAGGCCATGACTGTGCCATAAAACCACCGTCAGAAATTCAAAACGCCCAAATCTTCAACAGAATTCCAAGAGTTTTAATTCTTGTTTTAAAAAATAGGTATTTCATTCCTAGGAACGGCGACAGACACATTCGATGTCCCGTGGCTGCACAGCTGTGGGTTGTATGCTAGGAATAAAAATGTCTTCCATAATCAGTACGAGGACAAGCACCCTCAAAATCAGCTCATGATTATAGCTACCATAACTATTTTCATTACCTCTGCCATGAAGTTTATCAAGTTTGAAGCGCTGGAGCAATTACTTGAGCGCTGATGGCAAACATCACACATTCACTGTTAATTTGGAGACCATCTCCTTCCGCAATTACTCAGCCGGCTGCTGCCACCCCCACCTTCTTCTCAGGACACTAGCCCTTGTGGAAGAAACTGTTTGGGCACGCGTTTCTAATTTGTCGGTAAATTCTAAATTTCCCCTGCAGAGAGCTGCACACTATCAACTCAGGGAGATCTCCAGGAACAGACGGGATGTGATGGGAGGTGGTAATGCTAGGGAGATATTAAGTTTCTGAACACGGTGGCCAAGACCTGGAACCCCAGTGTGGGGAACACTGAAGCAGGAGGATTGCAGCAAGTTCAAGGTCAGCCTGGGCTCCAAACAAAAAGAACACCAGCAACAAAGATAATAATAAATAGAAATTGTGAACAACAAGGAGATCATTGCTGCCCTCAGACGCTTCAACAGAGCATAACCCAACACTGACTAGGAAAGTCAAGAAATAATCGTTCCAGATAACGTGAGCGTGAGACGGCTGCAGGTAAACATCGATTCCCAGCAAACCAAAACGCAGTGGGGAAATACGCAGCTCCCATTGATATGAGAACACTGTACTCTACTTGGCTGTGATTTTCAAAACTTCCCAGTGAGAATTAAATGCACTGAAATTAATATAAGTAATATTGCAAAAACGGTGTACACCATGACACAATGCATACTCAGTAAATCCCACAATTGTGCACTATCCACATGGGTAATGTCAGTTAAATGAAGATACCTATAGAGAGGAGCATGGCTAGGAGATGATGTATCATGAGAACAATCTCCAAAATGCCCCAGGATAGAAACATGGCAACCAGTACATTACACATTTATCTATTCTCTTCTAATAGCTTATATAAGGATCACAGGGGGGGAAAACTCATGACCTTACAAAAGGAATTTGAACCTTACATGTTCCCAATAGCAAAGCATGAAGAGCATGAATCATTCCTTTTATGGGACGCCCTGTGTAGAGTGGGCCACAGCTCTGTTGAGATTGACAGACATAGTATTTAAGAATTTAGGTTTGCGGTTAGTCTTCTTAAAAGACATAGTCTATAGGGAAACTGATCTATTAACATCTATGATTATGATAATGAGCTTATAATAATATGATATGACATTGGGTATGACTCTCTGAGCTGTTTCCCAGAATAGCCAGCCAGGGGCCAGCCTATCTCCCAATGTTGGATTCATTGTGCAAAGGAGATACCAACAGAGTGAGTTCCATGCCATTGATACTTTTGAGAATTCCTGTAAATAAACTCTGTATTTATCAATGATTTAAAACACTAGACTTTTATGCTAATTAAAACATATATAAATCATATATAGATTATAGAAATGAATTTACTAGCTTGTATTTATGCTACAAATTACACTTTATTGTATATTTTCATGATATATTTTTAATGCATGAAATATTTCATTGTTTTTCTATAAACACAGTATTGGATATAAATTTGCTCTATTTAAAAAAGAGGAATTTGTTATTCAACTTATGTGTTAGGTATAGTAATGAATGTTTATTTTCTGAAATTCCTAATTCTAATAAATTTTTCTACAAGTATATAAGAAGTTGATGACTAATAACATACCAGAAATTGATGTGGGAGTCCCTTCTGTGTGTTGCTTGTATTGGTTAATAAATAAAGAACCTGCCTTGGCCTGATAGGGCAGAACTTAGGTAGGTGGAGAAGACAGAACTGAATTCTGGGAAGAAGAAAGCAGAGTCAGAGAAAGACACCATGGATCTGATGCCAGAATAAGACATGCTGTCAAAACTTAGCTGGTAAGCCACTGCCATGTGGCGATACACAGATTAATAGAAATGGGTTAAATTAAGATGCAAGAATTAGCTAATAAAAAGTTAGAGCTAACAGGCCAAGCAGTGATTGTGATTTAATTAATACAGTTCTTGTGTGGTTACTTCGGGGGTAAG
Source organism: Arvicola amphibius (assembly GCF_903992535.2). NCBI lineage: Eukaryota > Metazoa > Chordata > Mammalia > Rodentia > Cricetidae > Arvicola > Arvicola amphibius. The sequence continues at coordinate 19,327,815 of NC_052064.1, forward strand.
CTAGCCAGGCAGCCGGGACAAACAAGTGGGCCCTTCTTCTACAAGAAGCTATTTGTTTAAGACTAATAATAATAAACACTGTAAGAGCTTGCAAACTGAATAAATGTCATTTATTCTACAGGTAGGAAAATGTGGGAGGAAGAGAGCCATGAGACAACAGCCTCCAAAAATAAGACTTGTTGAATAACTGTTTGCACACAAATAAATAAAAAACAAAGAGAAAAATTGTTCATGTTTTATTACTAGATAAGGAATCCAGGATAAGATGTGGGGTTTAGCAATGATTTGGAAATCAGTATGGTGGCTTCTTAGAAAATTGGGAATCAACCTACCTCAGCACCCAGCAATACCATTCTTGGTCATATACCAAAAAGATGTTCAACCATACTACAAGGACATTTGTTAAACTATGTTCATGTAACATGGAGGGTCTTGCTTGTTGGGGTTTCTGTCCTGCCCAGTTCCCACAGCCAGTAAGCCCCAAAGAAAATCACACAGAGTCTACATTAAATATAAACTGATTGGCACATTGACTCAGGCTTTGTGTTAGCTCTTATAACTTATATTAACCCATTATTCTAATATATGTTAGCCACATGGCTCAGTACCTTTTTCAGCAGGGTAGGTCACATCCTGCTTCTTCAGTGTCTGGACAGGACTAGAGAAAGAGTTTCTTTCTTCCCAGAATACTCCTGTTCTCTTTGCTCCGCATTTACTTCCTGTCTGGTTGTCCCATCTTTACTTCCTGTCTGGCTACTGACCAGTCAGCATTTATTTAAAACATAATTGACAGAATACAGAATTGTACCACACCATGTTCATAGCAGCATTGTTTGTAATAGCTAGAACCTGGAAACAACCTAGATGCCCCTCAACCAAGAGATGAGAGCAAGGAAAGATTTGATTTGAGAGAGCCATTATGGGCTAGCAAGAAACCTGGCACTAGAGAAATTTCTAGGAATCCACAAGGATGAGCCCAGTTTAGACCCTAAGCAATAGAGAAGAGGTTGCCCAAGCTGGCCTTGTCCTATAGTCAGACTGATGAATATCTTAAATATCACCATAGAACCTTCATCCAGCTACTGATGGAAACAGAGGCAGAGACTTGCATTGGAGCACTGGATTGAACTCCCAAAGTCTAGTTTAAGAGTAGGAGGAGAGAAAATATGAGTCACTAGGTCAAGACCATGATGGGTTCACCCACTGAAACCGCTTATCTGAGCAAATAGGAGCTCAACTCCAGTTGGACAAGGAAGGAAGCAGCATAGGTCCAAACTAGTCCCTCTGAATGTGCGTGACACTTGTATGACTGGGGCAAATTGTGGGGCCACTGGCAGTGGCACCAGGATTTATCCCTACTGCTTATACTGACTTTTTTGGAACCTGTTCTCTTTGGATGAATACCTTGCTAAGCCTAGATATAATAGGGAGGGCCTTGGACCTTCCCCAAAGCAATGTGCCTTCCCCTCTCTGGGGAGTGGATGGGAGATAGGGTGGGGGGAGGGGAGGGAATGAAAGGAGGGGAGGGAGTGGGAACTAGGTTTTGTATATAAAATGAAAAAAATAGTTTGTTTTCTTTTTTTTAAAAAAGTGATAATAATAAAAAGTTCAAAAATAAAAGATGTGGGGTTTGGACTTGCTTGGGGCAGTTTCTTTTGCTGCTGATGTGGGGGCATAAAAAACTCAGTTAAGATCACATTATATTGAGATCCTACAAAATAGTCACATAAAAATATGAAATGAAGGTTGGTAAGAGGTCTTCCTTAAGATGGAGCAGGCACAAGTGAAAAACTGGAATCCCAGGAGGGGCCCATAGGCAGAGCCCTGCAAGAGCTGCACCTGCAGAAAGAGAGGCCCATATGCGGAAGCGCACGTGTTAAAGCCGGAGGCTGTGTGCACATCTCCGAATACACTCACCCAGAAGGCAAGGCCTTTAGGGATGATGCTGGCAGACTTTACTCTCTGGATGAGGACAGGGTTTTGGGGCAGTGCCAAACATCAACAGGAGTTGGGAGGGCAGGAGGAGAGAGATGTTCAGGGTTATCCCAGACTTCCTTCCTGCTGGACCCAAGGTTGACAGACACTATGTCCCCCTCCCCCCCCTCTAGAAATGCCATTCTCTCTTTCTTTCTCCAGTCACACATCTCATTGGCTGCTCTCCATCCTGCCTAACATGCCATACACTCAGTATGGACTCATATTTTTTGTAGAACCGATAACATGTAGAACCGATAATCATGTAGAACAGAAACATGAGTTTGTAAAAAATTGGCAAGATTCTATTAAAAAGTGACAAAGGAATAAGAAGTAATAACACTTAGGAAAAAAAGATAAGACACTTAAGACAGAAAGATACTATTTCAATTGAGAGGTGTGGTCATTAAAATAGAAGCAAAGGGACAGGAGAAACTACAATGGGTATGGCTGACAACAACAGGCAGAGGCACGTGATCCTGAGGATGCACCACCCAGGTCTCCAGGGCCAGCTGCACACACAGGGTACTCATAAGAGCATGCATATGCATATACACAACAAAGAACCTGTGAGCTCTCCACAAGAGATCTGTGTGCAGGGGCATGGGAGCACATTACCAGCACAATCTTGCAAGGTGTGATGTAAGCCACGGCTGAGGAAGGGAGGCAGAAATAGCATTATCGAGTAAGTTTCAGAAAAGAAAGATACGGATTTCCTCTGAAGATGGTAAGGCAAACTAAAATGGCAACACTGGAGAGGTGAGAAACGACTCTTTGGCTTCACTCCTCTGACCTACGTGCAAACAAAAGTTCATCGAGAAAACCGACATGACTCTTTGGCTGGAGTGGGCTTGTGGCTCTTCGTTTTCATGGCAAGAGGCAGTGGGCTGGGGTGTGGTGGAGCGTTATCAAGGAGCAAGAAGGCAATCTGGCTGGCAAGTGTACGATTATTCGGGGTTTGTGGTCTAGCTGGTACATCAGGTTACAGAATGGGCACACAGTTGAGAGAAGAGAGAGGTAGGAAGAGGGACAGGGCCAGGGCGAGAGAGGAAGGCATATGCCTGTGACTTATGATGCTTGTTGGCTTTTTCTAGACATGAATGCCCATGAATGCCTACAAGGTGGGACAGACAGGGCCTGTGGCCTGTGTGGCTTCAGAGAAAGCAGAAGCAGTATAGATAGCATGATCGGAGACTGCTTAGAAACAAGATTTCAGAGCAGAGAACTCCAAGTCTGCCCTGTGCAATGCCATGGCCTCGCAGGTACTATGGGACCAGTGGCCAGGGAATCATAAATACATGTGATTATGGTATCAACAGCTCATTATTTTTTTTTTTTTGAGGCAATCTCTGATTGAAAACAAGTCTATTAGAAAAGCTGACATTACTTTCAATCTAACAGTAGATGCTGGCAAGACCTGGGTGTTTGTTTTCAGCAAATCCACTTAAGTCACCTTTTTAAAACGTTTTGTCTCGTCTCTTTCACAGAAGTAGAGTGCAGTTCCCACAAACATCACTCAACATCAACATTGTTTACCTAAAATGTTCAGACATAACAGACAAAGAGGCCGGCCAATTTTCAAGAATGCATTGCAGGGTTAGTGGTTCCGTCGACGCGATGATTACAGTCGTGTCCCGTGAGCCGCACTGGCTCATTAGAGACAATATATGCCGCTTCTGAGGAAGAAGGAGATGCAGCTTAAACTGTGTTATTAATACCAATTCTCCTCAGAGCTCGTGTTAACACAGACCAATCCCTCTGAAGCGGGCACGGTTTCCACTGACTGCAACAGTGTTTTGACTTTATCTTAAGCCAAGGAGTCACAGCAACCAGAACAATGGACCCAAAAACACACTGATTTCTATGGAAAACAAGCCATGTTCAAGCCAGAAAACAACTTTCCAGTAAGAAAGGAGATGGGATGTTTGTAATGAATGTCTTTATATGGTTTCCTATATCAGTTTGCATAAATGTCAGAAATTTAACTTATTTCTGATGAAACTATACTTGACCAATAAGTCTCTTGATATAGACCAAGCAAACAAGGAAAAGGCCCAGGCAATCGTTCATAGCCTGGGTCTCTTCTCTAAAACTGTGTAGATCAGGGTGGTAAACACTATGCAAATCAAAGCATTAGCCACAGATCCAATCATCTATAGATAATTGTTTATTTAACTAATCTAGACCAGAGCAAAAAATTTACTATTTTCTAGCTGAATTTTTTTCCAAAATTTCTGTTTACGCCCCCAAATATTTGATGGCTAGTAATTTCTTCTCTTTTGTTTTCATGCTTCTCTACTTTGGAGTCTCAGGGCACAAATCTCTAGTTATGAATAATTGTCTTCCCAGAGGTTGTACACAAGCCCTATTGCACTCCAGTGATAGCAGACGGTGGTGCGGATACTTAGCTGGTGATATTTCTAATCGTATAGATACTTATCACACCTATCATATTAAAATGTGATAGAAAAGAGTGAATACAAACACTCAATAGTATTTTGAAAAAGTGCTCAGTCAGGAAAGTGTGAATGAAGCCCACACTGTGGTATCACCTTACCCCAGCAAGAGAGGCTCTTATCAGAAAGACAAACAAGAAGATAGATCGCTGAAGGTGTGAACAGGGAGGCGCTTGGAAAGGAAGGGTACTACAGCTATTTGGGGGAGCAGTATGGCAGTTCGAAAAAAAGAACAGAAAAGAAAAAAAGAGAAGTGCCATACGATCCAGTTTTTCATATCTAGAAACACACAGGGAAATAAAATCAACATGTCAGCAAAACGGCGGTATTCCCATTTTCATTATAGTGTTATTTACACTAGTAAATAAAAAACAAGTGTCTATCACCTGGTAATGGCTGTGACATATGCGTAGTGGAATGCTAGGCAGTCACAGAAATATTAAAATCCTATCACTCACAACAACATAGATGGGACTGAAGACCATTATGTTAGAGGAAATATGCCAGGCATAGAAAGACAAGCTCATCAATGGGAACTAAGCTATGGGTGGAAACAATTCTGTGGTTGTCGGGAGTTTGATGACAGAAATCACATGTGTTCCAGTGAAGAATTAGCAGCTGTTAAAAACAAGGACACCTGAGTGAGGTAACCCAGATCGAGAAAGGCAAACCTAATATGTACTCACTCATAAGTGGATATTACCTATAAGATAAAAGGATAAAGATGCTACAAACCACAGACCCAAAGAGACTAGGCAACAGAGAGGGTTCATGTCCACCCAGATCTTCCTGTGAAGTGGAAACGGAAGAGATTTATGAGTGGACTGAGGGCAGGTAGGGATGGGAACACGAACGTTCAAGTAGGAAGGGGCTGGAGAGGGAGTACTGAAAGACACTACTGGAAAGCGGGATCATTCAGTGTCAGGGAAAACCCTGGAGCAAGGGAATCTCCCAGGAGTCTCCAAGGATTGCCTCGGCTAAGACTCCTGACAATAGCAGATATATAGCCTGAACTGGTCATCTCCTGCGATCAGATTGGAGACTAGCCCAGTTGTCATCAAAGAGGTATCACCCAGCAACTGATGGAAACCCTTACCGACCCACAGCCAAACATTAGGCAGAGTTCAGTTTAATCCTGCAGAATAGGGGGAGAAAGAAATGTAGGAGTCAGAGGGGTCAAGGACACCACAAGAAAACTCACAGAATCAACTAACCTGGGCTCATAGGGGCTCACAGAGACTGAACTGCCAACCAGGGAACCTGCTCGTGACTGACTTAGGCACTGTGCATATGTTACAATTGTGTAGCTTGGTCTCTTGTGGCACTCCTAATATTGGGAACCAGAGCTATCTCCGACTCTTTTACTGGCTTTTGGGACCTTACTCTCCAGCCTTAATGTAAGTGGAGGTGTTCAGTCTTACTGCAAATTGATATGCCATGTTTTGTTGATACTCATGGGAGACCTGCCCTTTTCTAAACAGGAATGGAAGAGGAGTGGACTGGGGGTTGGGAACGGGGAGAGGGGCTTTGAGGAGAGGAGGGAGGGGAAGTTATGACTGGGATGTAAAATAAAAATTAAAAACATCACGTGTATCCAAAACTTAGATGAAAGGATTTTTAGTGTTCTCAACACAAAGAAATGATATAACCAATTATCTAGACATGTTTGACTTGCTTTAGACAGTACCTATTCACACAAATATGTATAATTGATATGCATGTATCAATTAAATGCACTTAAACAAGAAGCTTATGAGTCAATGCTCTAACTCTAAAATCCCCACATTGTAGTGTAAATTCTAATTGGTCTTAATAATAAAAACCTGGAGTCAGATATCGGGGTAAATGCTGAAAGATCAGAGAAGTAAAGAAGCCAGCCACTAGAGAGACCTTTTACCTGTACCAAATCCTTAGACCAAAGGGGCAATCCTGTTCCTACAAATCCTCAGACTGAATATGCTGAGCTCCCATCTCCTCCTTCCGTATGTTCCTCTCTGTGCCCAGCCATGTCCCTTCCTATCTCTACCTCCCTAGTGTTGGGATTAAAGTATTTATTTATTCATTATGTATACAGTATCCTATCTGTGTATGCCTGCAGGCCAGAAGAGGGCACCAGACCCCATTACAGATGGTTGTGAGCCACCATGTGGTTGCTGGGAATTGAACTCAGGACCTTTGGAAGAGCAGGCAATGCTCTTAACCACTGAGCCATCTCTCCAGCCCCAGTGTTGGGATTAAAGACATGTGATACCCAAGTACTGGGATTAAAGGTATGAACTACCACTGCCTGGCTCTGTTTCTCTTTTAGATTGGATCACAGGTATCTGTTTGCCTCTGCCTCCTGAGTGTTGGGATGAAAGGTGTGTGTCACCACTACTTGGCCTCTATAGAAAAATAGTGGCTAGCTTTGCACTCTGATCTTCAGGAAAGCTTTATTTGTTAGGTCACAAACAAAATATTACCATACCACATCTTACAGGGTTCTGTTTTGGGTGATTTGAATAATAATTGCTCCCCACTTCTCTCTGTGTGTCCTGTGTATGAATGACCCTGTATTCTGCCATGTGTTTTCTGACTGGTCCCATGCCTTCTGTACCTTTATAGAGTGCAACCCTTTGGAACTGTCATCCAAAACAAATCCTTTCCTCTAGAAGTTGCTTTTGTCAGGTATTTCATCACAATACCAGGAAGCAAAGTCGAAGAGGGTAGGATGCTGAACTTCAAGACAAGCAAAGTAGATGTATCAGAACTACAAAATACCTTAAAACGAGAAGCTTAGAAATGGTAGTTTCTGAAGAAAATCAGGGTTCCCACTAGGCAGAATGCCCTTAAGAGAAGGGAAGAAGGTCCTATCCTTTCCTAATTGGGCTAAGGGAGGTTACTGCATCCACTCTGAAGTTTTTGCTGAGTTTGGTGCTATATGAGGAACTAATCAGGCCATAGAGCAAACGGGGCCAGAGAAGTGATAGACATTGTGGAGGAATCACCTCAGAAATTGCCTCCTTGTTTGAGCGGCCAAAGGTCAGTGACTATATGTGAACTCCTGCCATCCTGGCCATCACTGTGTCATCAGGACCACAAGGCAGAGGCTATCACGATCTAAGGAAAGTTCAGTTTTTCAATGTACTTGACTCGGGAGACCTAAGATTAAACCACCCCAAGCCGACTCCACTCTCACCTGCATCTGCGTGGTCAGCTTTTGATGAGTCTTTTCATTCTGCTGTGACAACTCACACACACTTGGTGGCTGTAGGCAGCCAACACCCATCCTCCTGCAGTTCTGGGCTCGAGCTCTGAAAGAAGTGCTGCAGGTCCACATTCCTCGCAAAGCTCTAGAGAAAAATCTCACCTCACTTGTCCTGGATCCTGTGGGCTTCAGGTGCTACTTCAGACGTTCCATTCTCTGTCCTGTCCTTACACATCCACGCTCCTCCTTTCTCTCGTTCCCTTGCGCCTTTTCTGAGGATATTTCTCACCGAGTTTAGGACCCCTCGTGAAACATATGGTGATCCCATTTCAAGGTCTTTATTTAATTGCATCTGTGAATGTCCTTGCTCAAGTCGGGTCATAACTTCAGATACATAGAAGGAAGGGCTTTGGCACAGACTTAGGGAGGGTCATCATTCAACCTATTAGAGCCCCTCACTTTAATACCTAGCAGGAGAAATGTCCTGGCCACTTTGATAAAAAAATTATATCTACTTCTGTTTCTATGGTTCTTTCCAATGCGATATTTATCACATATCTCTGAAGGAAATATGAAGCATGCCAAGAACGAGGACATGGTATGCCCTTGAGATACAGCCATAGAGGAAAACCCATTGGTGCAGTTCCTGAAATCAGTAAGGAAGGTCATTAAATTTTGGAAACAAATTCCACATAAAAATCACCATAAAAAAAAGAACTAAATGTATGAAAACATTCAGATAATTCAACATAAATCTATTATCTGTTAAAGAATCAAAAGTGTACAACAACTAAATTTTCCAAATCTGAAACTAAAAATTGCCTTAGAGAGAATACCAGTAGCAGGAGGAGGAACCAGTGGCACAAAGGACAACTGAGCAGAATTAAAGCACAAAAATAACTAGGAAGTGATGGCAAAGCAGAGGCCATGAGTAAAGTGGACACTAACAGTCTAGCGTGTCTAACTAGCATCCCTCAAGGAGAGGAGACAGAAAATGAGCAGCATCAGAGTTTGATGAGCACGGCCAACATCTCCCCCAGATATAAGATGAATATTAATTTACATTATTCCAAATATGGATGGAAGGCACAAGGGAGCCCCACATATGAACATAATGACAAATCACTAAAAAGGAAGGTACAGAGATTCAGGGGACTAAAGGAAAAGCAAGGCTCAAAGGCATTTGTTGTATTTCTGCTAAAACTCTAGAGATAGGTAGGAAAAGAAATTGCGGAACCAAAGAAGGCTAGCATAATGTACGATTAGAAATGCAGGAGCAGGCATGCATTCCCTGTTGTGAAACAAACATTTGAAAGATGCTACCTGTGGAGAGGAGAGAAGGAGTTGTAATGCCAGGGAAGCTTTAAGAAAAATGTCCAAGTTATGGAAATGCTCTCTAGACAATGGCTAGATTGGGAGCTGAAAGAGCAGATAGGAACGGTCATGACCCTCAAGATGAGAGATGATTGGGGCCTGGATGAGAGTGGAATCCACACCAGTGGTAGAAAGAGGCTTCCTCGCATGGCAACGTCTCAGTCAATCACTTGTTGGGGAGCTAAGAAGAAAGAGCAGAAGAGAAGTCAGTGATGGCTGCAGGCCCTTGACTTAGCCAGGAAGTGAATGGAACAGTCATTGCCCGAGATGGGTAAGGCAGTAGAAAAACTGTTTAAAGAGACAATATTTCAAGATTGTGGACGGCTTGAGGTTGGGACATTTATGAGACTATATAGGGGAATGTTAATGATACAGACTGATGCATAGCTTGTAATCCATCAATATGTAGATACCATTTATAGAACGTCAACAAGGGAATGATCATAGTTGAAGAAGGAGAGAAACAGGCAATGTCAAGGCCTGAAGCATAAAGAGAGAAGGAATCATTACAATCAATAAATGGACCCTGAGAAGAACTAACAGATTAGAACCTTTAGTGTACATTTTCTTGGCCACCACAAGGAGGAAAAAAAATGTCAGCAGAAATACAGACAATTCTTCTAAAGATTTTCTCTTAAAGTACTTCCAAAGGAACTGATGGAAGCAGATGCAGAGATCCATGGCTAAGCACTGGGATGAACCCCTGAAGTCCAGTCATAGAGAGGGAAGAGGGATAATATGAGCATAGGGACCAAGACCATGATGGGAAAACCCAGAGAAACAGCTGACCCCAGTAAGTGGGAGCTCACTGACTCAGGACTGACAGCTGGGACGCCTGCTGAACTAGGCCCTCTGAATGTAGGTGACAGCTGTGTGGCTTAGACAGTATGTGGGACCACTGGCAGTAGAACCAGTATTTATTCCTAGTGCATGAACTGGCTCTTTGGAGTCCATTCCCTATAGAGGGATGCCTTGCTCAGTCTAGACACAGGAGGGAGGGCTTTGGTCCTACCTCAAGTGATGGGACAGACTTTGTTAGCTCCCCATGAGAAGCCTTACCCTCTCTGAGGAGTGGATGGGGTGTGGGGTGGGGAGAAGTTAGGGGGAGTCGGAGGAGGGGAAGGAGAGGAAACTGGGATTGGTATGTAAGATAGTTTTAAAATAAAATAAACAAACAAAAAATAAAGCAAAACACGAACAAAAAAAATGAAAAAGAGAAGTAGAGTTAGTGCAATGATGCTTCCAGGATGTCAAGAGGAACGCGATTCTTGTTTGCTAGTGGGAACAATTTTGGGAATGGAAAAACAGCTGGCAAAGGTAAAAGAGTGAACTGAGAGATGAGGATGAAGTGGCAGACGTTGGAATTTGACGCAAAGGATGGTACTTTCTGTGGGGGATGTGGAAAGTTGGTCTATAAGGAAGGGAATGTGGTCCTCTTGGGTGACAGGCAGGCAGGTATAGGTGATACTGGAGTGGGAGTGAGTTCCTCTCTGATTGCTTCACTCCTCCGGATGGGAGGGAACAGAATGAGCAAGGATAGGGTGGGAAAGGAAAAGGATGTAAATAATGAACGAGAAGAATGGAAATCTAGGGGTTAGGGTAGTACATGACCCCCACTGAGCACCAAGGTCAGGTAACATCTGCACCCCTGCAAGGCAGGGAACCATTTCTCTGGCCACTCCTTGTTCCAGAAAGAGGAACAGAGCAGAAGAGAGTTAGCACTCCTGGAGCAGTGACTCTAAGAAGAAACACAATGAATGGAACGATGAAGAATGAGATTTTACCCGTATTTGATTCTACTATCGATGAGCTCATAATGGAAGAAGGAAAAAGACAAGAAGGACAGTATTGTTCCTTTTTCCAAAACATCCAACACCATACAAGTCAAATTCCAGTATCTTCTCTGGCAGTTAACTGTGAGACTTTTGTAAAACTCTAACAGTTACCTCTGGAGTCAGATTCTCCACGAACACAATCTAAACAACACAACAAAAGAACACAAACACAAACACAAATACAGAGTATCAAAGAAGAGAGATGTTATAAACCAAACGATATGTACATGCAAACAAGATTCACAGAACACACCAAAGAAATAACAACTAAAAAGAAAGATGACACTTCTTATGACAACTATACCAGGACTCAAGACTGAAAGCAAAGATTACAGCACTGTTGAATGGCCATTTTCAACTCCTACTTTTAAAATAGCTTAAAGGCCAACTACAAGACTTAACAGATAAAGAATTAATGTGAGTCATGGAAAAGAAACTTATGAAATCATTTCAAGATATAAATAAAAAGATTACCGAAGTAGAAGAAGAATCCATATGTTAGAAGAATAATTTTACCACACAGAGGAGGAAAAATCATCAAAGAAACAGACACTGAAAAAGAACAAAACAGAAATTCTGGAAATGAAAGACTGAACGAATCAAGTAAGTAACATGACAGACAGTAGCATCAAAAAATAAGACCAGGCCCCACCCCAATCTCCAAAACAAGGATCAGAAGTGAAGGACAGGTCAAGACAGTAGCACACACAGACAAATGTAAAGAATCAAAGAATACAATCAAAATTTCCAAGAAGTCTTCAACACTCAGAGAGACCGAACCTAAGAATTCATGTGAGAGAAGAATCTGATTTTGTCTGAGATTTCTCCTTATCTAGAAAAATAAATAGCTATTTTAAACCAAGAAATATTTAAAATTTACAAATAGATATAATCATGTTTTAAAAAGGAAAGGAAGAAGAAAGGAAGGAAGGAAGGAAGGAACAAGGGAGGAAAGAGAGAGAGAGAGAACACTCTTCACAGCAAATCATCATCAAAATGTCAAAAATACAAAGCAAACAAACAGTATTAAAAGCTTTAATGGAGCTGGGTGGTGGCGCATGCCTTTAATGCCAGCACTTGGGAGGCAGAGGCAGGCAGATCTCTGTGAGTTCGAGGCCAGCCTGGTCTACAAGAGCTAGTTCCAAGACATCTTCCAAAAAAAGCTTTAATGGAAAAATGGTCACTAGTGTTTACAAGCAGAAATATTAGAAACATTTAAGACCTGCTGTGAACAACCTTAATGTCTTAGAAAGCATGAAATGCTATATCCCATGAATAGAAAATAAATAGCAGCAGAGATTGATATACCTAGCAAAATTATCCATTAAAACAGACACAAATAAGAATGTTTAAAGACAAATGCAAGTCAGTGCAATTACAACTAATAATGTATAACTGAATGCAGAATATATGCAGAAGAAGAAGAAAGAAAATTTCACATATAAGGATGCAGAGCAAGGGATTGGAGAGATGGCCCAATGCTTAAGAATATGTATTGTTCTTCCAGGGGACCCAAGTTTGATTCCCAGCACCCATGTCTAGCAGCTCACAGTCACCTATAATTCCAGTTTCACGGAATCTGGTGCTTGTAGCTTCCATGGACATCCCTATACACATGCACACATATGTAAATACATGCATGGCATATATACACACATACATACACACAATTTTTTTTTAAATCAGGACAAAACATAATCCAAGAAAGCAACAGATGATCAGAGAAGAAGATGAAGGAATCAATAATGTCAAACCCAACAAGCATCCAACGCTACTAAGAGAAGAATCAAGAACCAACAGTTATCAAGCTAAGCAAAATACAAAGCCACAGAATAATAAGCATCAATAAGCCCTTCTTAATTACAGGTTTGAATGAAAATGGTCTTAACTCATCCATCTCTTTAAAATTACAGAAAAAAAATGGACCATGTTTGAAAACATTACTGAGCTATCTGCTGTCTCAAAAAAGAAAAAAAAAGAAAGAAAAGAAACAGGAACAGACGGTTTAGAAACTCAGCTCCTAAATAGTCAGATGCATCAGACCCACAGGACTAGCAATCCTCACAGCCAGAAAAGCAAATCTCAAAGACTAGTCAGAGGAAATAAAGAGTGCTAGGACATATTAATAACTTTTTATAGAGAGAACACAGGTATTACAAATATTTATGGGCCAGATATTGACTCACCTAATTTCATTAAACAGACACTGAAAGGCATAAAAGGCACAATGGTCTGTATACAATAATAATAGAAGACTTCAATACTTAGATATCACATCTAGATATATCATCCAAATAAAAATCGATGAAGAAAACTAGGAGCCCAAAGATAACGTACGATAGAGCAATGACAGATTCCTATAGAAAAGCCCATCGAACAAATAAACACACATTATTCTCAGCAGCACATAGAAATTCTTGAAAATTGAGCATACTATAGTCTGTACAGGAAGCCTTAACAAACACAAACAGCACCCAAAATAATTCCCTTTGTCCTGTCAGACCACAGAATTCAATAAAACTAGAAACAAACAGCAAGACTGACTTCAGACCAAGCAGCAATACTTGTCAACAGAATAACATACATTTTAATCAGCAGGTGGTCATCGATGACATCAGGAAAGAAATAAAAACGGTCCTACAGTCAAACAGAAGTTAAACAACCTCCCGAAACCTTTGGGATAGAATCAAGGCAATTGTAAGAGGAAAACTTATACGTGGTCACATTCAAACACCAGAGAAATCTCAAATAAATAACCTAAGAAGGCATCTCAAATTTTTAGAAAAGAAGCCAAAATGAAGTGCAGGAACTGTCAAGAGGTAATAAATATTAGAGAAAAAATTAATGAGATTAAGTAAACAATACCTAGAATTAGTCAGGCAAAGAGTTGTGTCTTCAAAAGGAATAACAAGAGGGCTCAGCAGAATGAGTTCTAGCCATGAAACTGACATCAGGTAGAAGACCAGACCTGGCTCTACAGAGCTGACCTAGACCCCACATGCACACCACGGCACACAGGCCAAAACACACTTTTTGAGAACACAGTAACAATGATAAATTTTAAAAATGTTTAGAGGTTAACAAAATGTATTAATTCCTAGCCCTACTAACACACATGGATGGATGGATGGATGGATGGATGGATGGATGGATGGATGGATGGATGGGACTTAATGAAATTAGAGAGGCAAAGGGAATTGTTTAAAAATACTTCAATGAAATACATAAAATTTTCAGGCAATATTTTGAAAATGAAATTCCAACCAATTGGAAAATCTAGAAGAAAAGGATTAATTTCTAAATGGATATGGCCTACCAAAATTAAAGCTGGGAGATGTAAGAGATATAAATTAGCTTATAACCAGCAACAAGATGGAAGCAGAAATTAAAAGTCTCTCAACATAGGAAAGTCCAGAACCAGATGGGTTTACTGTTCAATTCTATCCAACGTTCCAAGGACTATCTAATATTATCATTTCCCAAACTGTTCCACAAAATTGAAGCATAGAGAACACTATCAAACCTTCCATTAAGAAAAGATTACAATATATCTCTGATACCAAATCCAGATAACATACAACTATATACCACCCTCCCTGAAGGAACAAGGGTTTTAAAATCTATAAATAGTCACAAGCCCGAAGAGTCAAGAATATATTAAAAATACATCATAACCAAGCTGGTTTCATCTCAGGCATCTACACAGACTGCATAAATATTTTGATGATGCAGAAGGGGTTAGACAAAACACAACATTCCTTCATATAAAATCCTCAAGAAAACATGGATAGATGGATACCATAACATAATAAAGGCTACATAAGACAAAATAATCCCCAACATTGCCCTAAATGGTGAAAACCTGAGACCATTCTCTCTAAAGGCAGATGGTAACAAGGGTGTCCACTGGTTCCACTGGTCTTTCCTCGAGCACTAAAGATTCAACCAGAGTATAAGATATGAACATAAAAGTGATAAAATTTAGAAAAGTTCAACTATCCTTATTTGCAGATGACATGATTCTATAATTAAAAGATCCCACAGACTCCACCAAAGGTCATCTGGATATGATAGATATTTAAAGTAAATTAATAGGACACAAAAATAAAATTATGAAAGTCAAGAACTTTTACATAGACCAACTAATGAAATGTGAATCCAGGATTATCCCAAGTTTGGATACATAGGTTTTACAAAAACATGTACTGGAAAAAGAACCTTTTTAACAAATTGAGTTGGAGACTCATATCTCTCAGCCTGGCCATAATTCAACAAACCAGATTGAATATCTTGATTTCACATCACAAACACTGAAGCTGCTAAGGGAAACACTGTAGAAAATAAGTACCAGTAATAGGTTTCTGAACAGAATCCCAACACCACAGGAAATAGGCCCAAGATTTGACAAATGAGATTATATGAAATTTAAGACCCTCTGCACAGCAAATAAAATTATCAACAAAGTGAAGAGAAAGTTTATAGAATAGGGAAAAAAACCTCCTGCCAGCTCTACTCCCAAGTATTACTATCTATGAATATATGGAGGTATATTCTATACATATCTATCTAGAATATATATATATATATGTAACAGAATATATATATTAGAATATATAAAGACTTGTAAAATCTAAACACTAGAAAAACAAAACTGCCTATAATAAATGTGCAAAATGCACAGTTGTCAAAGGAAGAAATCCAAGTGGCCAATAGATATTTGTAAAAATATTCAACATAGGGGCTGGAGAGATGGCTCAACGGTTAAGAGCATTGCCTGCTCTTCCAAAGGTCCTGAGTTCAATTCCCAGCAACCACATGGTGGCTCACAACCATCTGTAATGAGATCTGGTGCCCTCTTCTGGCCTTCAGGCATACACACAAAGAATATTGTATACATAATAAATAAATAAATATTTTAAAAAATATTCAACATAGTCACCCTTCAGTAAAATGCAAATTAAATCTGCTTTGAAGTTCCACCTCACCCCAGTCAGGATGGACACCACCAAGAAACAAAAGACAACAAACGCCGGGAATGATGTTGGGAAAGGGGAAGCCTTCCCCACTGTTGCCAGGAATAGAGACTAACAGAACCATTCCAGAAACCAGAGTAGAGGTCTCAACACAAAACAAACCAACAACAAAACTCCTACAATCCATGCCTCTTGTAGATATATGCCAAAAGGACTCTGTATCCTACCCACAGAGACACTTGTATTACCACGTTTATTACTGCTCTTGACGCAAGGGAAAGAGAATTAGCCTAGATGTCAATCAGCAGAGGAATGGATAATGAACATCTGGTACATATACACAATGGAATTTTATTCAACCATAAAACAAAATGAAATGATTATTCTTATAGGAATATGGATAGACATGGAAAACAACAGAAGTTGAAGCATTGATAGCCCGGGCTTATAAAGACGAACACTAAAAGCTCCCTCTCGTATGTGGATTGTAGCCTCTAGGCATTTAACATGCGCCTTTACATGTGAAGGGACAGGGTGCAGAGGCAGGAAACTATAAAGAGGCCCACTGAACTGTGAGGAAAACCATGGGCTTTAAGAGAGGAGGGAGACGGGGCAATGAGACAACAGGAGAGCACTGGTGATAAAAAAAAAGATGCAGTGGGGAAAGAGAAGCAGGGAGACGGGGAGAGGAAGGAACAGACAGTAAATAACCAAAATAAATTAGTTGTCAAAGCCGCACTCATTGTTCAAGCCGATTTAGAAAAAGAAAGCCCCTGAGAACAAAACTTGAGGAGCTCTGTGACAATGGCCACAGCAGGAGCGAAGATAACCAAGGAAGAAAAGACACGGGTAGGTTACTGGGGACAGAAGAAATGTGGAAAGAGTTCACAGGAATGACATTCACAGCCAGAGTGAGACAGGACAGGGAAAGACGAGGCAGTCTGGACTACAGGGTAGACATCTCCGGCATTCCCCCATCTATGTGTGAGGGATGCAGAAGCCAGGTCCACTGAGAGACCCAGGTCTTATCTATAGTAGAAAGTGAGGAGGATGGTCAGAGAAAATACTTTAGAGGGCACAGGGCACAGGATGAAAGATCATGGGATAATTTAGGCGTGAGCCAAGACCCTGAGGTGCTTGATAAACTGAAGAATACAGGGCTAACGGGTTTGATGCCCTTCTGCGCCACGAGTTTCTAGGAGGGAGCAGTGGCAGAGTGTGCAGACGTGTACCTAATTCGTTCTCTGGTCTTCAGGGATGGAAGCGAGGCAGGACTGTGGAAGTCATGTTCTAGGTACAGGGGTCACTCTCCCATGTGCTCAGTTACTCCTCAGTGCACACCCCCAGATCCCAACTCCTGTCACCCTGATCAAAGCCACACCAGGAAGTAAAGGGGAAGACAGTCCCCAGACATTGAAGCTTCATGGGGAGAGGAAAGGACACCCCATAAAACGCTTTCCAGCCAGGTGTCCCCAAGCTAAATCAGGAGAGGCAAACAGAAAGGAGCCACCTAAATCCTTTTTTATTAGGAAAAAGTCACGGGCACTGCAGTTGTTTACACTTTAGGTGGCATGAATTGTTAAATCTACCGCCTATAGAAATCTGCTCATGGGGGCTGGAGAGATGGCTCAGTGGTTAAGAGCACTGCCTGCTCTTCCAAAGGTCCTGAGTTCAATTCCCGGCAACCACATGGTGGCTCACAACCATCTGTAAATGAGGTCTGCTGCCCTCTTCTGGCCTACAGACATACACACAGACAGAGTATTGTATGCATAATAAATAAATAAATATTAAAAAAAGAAGTTTTTTTTTTAAAAAAAAAAAGAAAGAAATCTGCTCATGCTCTCATCGAACTCAGTAGCGCATCCACCACACAAGATAAGCATGTGTCCCATAATTCGAATAAGGAAAGCAACTCCTGGAGGAAGCCTGAATGAGCCGACTCTAAAATCAAGGCCAACACTATACTTTGAATGAATATCACTTGGCTTCTGAATACCACAAATTTCATTTGGGTATTTCATTTCTTTTTTTAAATGTTTTCCCGATAGAGTCAATCAGGCGATCACAGTTACGACCAATATAAATACGAACAGCCACGCACTTCACAAAGTCAGGCATGGGGAATGTCTCACAGATGTATCTATCCCTTCTTCTGAGGAGTCAAGGTCCTTAACTCTCAATTCCAGGTCACAGGCAGAATGAGAGACAACGGGCTGGCAGGGAAGACGGAGTCTAGCCTTCCCTTTGTGTGAGGATACAGCGGGGGAACAGATACAGAAACAATGACTTGGAGGATCACAAAGGAAGGCTGGATGGGTGGTCAGCATGTATCTTTGTACATCTTCCGTAGCGACGTGAGGTTGGGAACTTTAAGATTCGGCAGGAGATCACAGTGGGAGCATTGTTCTCAGGGTGAAGGTGGAAATCTAACGTAGGGACCCCGGGCACCTCAAGTGTGGAGAGGCCTAGGTATCCCGTGGCCCTTCATTCTGCATGGCATCTGCCTAATACCATGCCTGCTCAGCCCCTTACTCACAGGATCACCAGGCTGTGGTGAGAGCTCACTCACCTGCCTGGGCTTTCTGTTCGGCTATTTATGTACGGCTGGCAGGAGCTGCGGTCTGCTGCACATAGGGAAGACAGGATGGAATGAGTCAGTCCCGTACGAACCTCAAACTGTCTATGGACACAGAAGCCAATGTATGCCAACAGCAAACCCACAAAGAATCGTACCGCAGTTTCTCAGTTGAAAAACCACTGAAATGTATTTTTACTTAAAACAACAACAACAATAACAACACTATTTTAAGGATAAAATATTCTGTTGCTGAGGGAAAGATATTCTTTGGGTTCTGTGGTTTATAGGCTCCTCACAGTTTAACTTCTGTAGATGCCAGCTGCTTATCTGATTGGCCTTATTCACCTCTCCGGAAACCCGTTTCCCATGCTGGAACAACAAAATGGAATTTTCCACAGGAAATTTCCAGAACTCCGCAAATTCAAACCCATATTTAGTAGACTCTATGTCAGGAGACAGGTGCAGCATCAGCACAGTCTTACCCCAGTGACTGCTCCTTCCTTCTTTCTTCAACTGTCCCATGCAGGAGGATAGGGCATCTGTTATCACCAGTACTACTGGAAACACCAGCTCGTGCCTAACTAAACTTCTGTAAACAGAACCTGGAGGGAGTGTCATGAAATGAGCCTGAAAACAGCTAATTTGATCTCTTAAAATTTTAACCTTTGGTTCAATTTCTGAACCAAATAAATATTCGCTAAAGTCCTATCATTTATGAAATGTGTTTGTTTCTAACCAGCTATCTATCCAAAAGAAAATGCCCAAAGACTTTAAGGTATAAAACTCTAATCCTCTTCTAGGGATGGAAATGTTCAAAACAGGCGGTAAGAGGCTTTAGTGCAAAGCCTGTGAGGTCAGAGCCCCTTATTATCTTGGTAATAAGCCTAGAGGGATCAGACGGGGATGGAGCAATGGTCTTGTTTAAGACCTCACTCTTGAAGATCTGCAGAGTGGCAGAGATAATTGCCAGAGATAGGGGTGAGGAACATTTTGGCTTAACATTTTATGTGATCTGCCCTCCTTTGGAGACATAGACTTCTACTATTACTGGTAGCCTTGACTAAGCCTCTTTCTCCATCTCTACCACAGGAAGAAGCAAGATGTGACCTACCCCACTGAAAAAGGTACCGAGCCATGTGGCTAACATATACTAGAATAAGTTATAAGAGCTAATACGAAGCCTGAGCTGATGGGACAACTAGTTTATAACCTAATGTGGACTCTCTGTGTGATTTTCTTTGGGGGCTTACCAGCTGTGGGAACTGGGCAGGACAGAAACCCCAACAAGCAGCTCCTCATGTTACAACAGCTCACTGACGGCTGGGTCCACTCACACTCAACTGGAATAAAACTCTTATTAGAACTCAATCAGTCTGTTTCACTTCCTCAGCCAATGTGCTCCCTGTGTGAAATATTTCTGTTGCTGAGCGGAGGAAAAGCCCAGAGAACCTGCATCCCTTCCAATGCGCTTCCCTCACTGTGATTTCAGGGAAGACTCTGTCTTGTGGGCTTATTCGCCCTTTTCTTTCCCACTGCTGGGTACACCATGTTCTCACCAGCTGAATAACAAATATTTTTTTTAAAAATCATCACAGATCTAAAGAATGCTGACCTCTGTTGCTGCTTTTCCTCGCTCGTTCCTTGACCT
The DNA here is from genome assembly GCF_903992535.2 of Arvicola amphibius. Classification (NCBI taxonomy): domain Eukaryota; kingdom Metazoa; phylum Chordata; class Mammalia; order Rodentia; family Cricetidae; genus Arvicola; species Arvicola amphibius. The sequence continues at coordinate 19,347,843 of NC_052064.1, forward strand.
GTTTCTCCTTCTCAATTCACCTGCTTTAGCTTGAAGAAAAATCAGTCTCTGGGCTGGAGAGACGGCTCAGAGGTTAAGAGCACTAGCTGTTCTTCCAGAGGTCCTGAGTTCAATTCCCAGCAACCACATGGTGGCTCACAACCATCTATAATAGATGAGACCTGGTGTCTCTTCTGGTGTATATATGTTAACAGAACATTGTATGCATAATAAATGAATAAATCTTAAAAAAAGAAAATCAGGTCTCTACAAGCAGCATAACTTTAAAGAAGTTCTATAAACTAGGCAGAAAGAAACAACCACATTGCTAGAGGAGGCACTGAATTAAGGGCCCCTGGCCTTTTCACTGTGGGTCAATGACAGGCCAGTCACTCGTGGTTCTGGGAATATGGACATCTTGCTTAAGTTGGAGGAGGCAGCATCTGTCTTTTATGACATTCACAATCCCCCCAAAATATATTTTAGGGTAGGAATAGAATGGCTAATATAAATGTTTAGATGATTTGTAAGCTTGAAAATTAATCACCGAGGAATTACTAATTTTTCTGGTGTTTATCCAGTGCTTCTCACTGGTCTGAACTGTGTATTTGATTTCCAAAATCTGCTGTGGTCGTCACAGTAACAGTGAGGATATAGTACAGAGCTTTCCCGGAGACACAAGTGGACAGAGAAGACAAAGGAATTAACTATGGAAGAATTCCAATATAAGAGAGTGTCCCACCCTGAGGGGAGTGCATAACCTCATGCTGTACCAGAGGCTTTATTGTTTTTCTTTACTTGTGAAAATTGCTGTATATTAAATTTGAAAGTTAATAGGTTTCACTGTGACGCTCACACATATGTGCAATATATTTTCATCTTTTATTTATCCCCCAGTGCCCTCTCTTATATCCCTTCCTCATCCCTGATAGTATTTTACCTAACACTTCTTTAAGGTAGACATATGCTGGCTTCCATTCTACATGCTCGTGAATGCCCTACAGCTATGATGTTCAATACAATGACTGTTTTATCAAAATAGAACAGAGACAGGACATGTCCATCTCTGTAGAAAGTTCTATCAAGAGAGCTGCCTCGGATGACTGAGTGCACAGGGCTCATTGGCAGAACACATGGGTAGAATTTGCCACCCAGAAGTGGGTAAAACAACCCAAGAAAGGGAAGTGGAAGGTCTAGGCCAGGAATGGGTGGGCAGTGGGAGACCTCTGTGACACTTGAGGCAACAACAGCAAACTGTGCTTCACTACAGTCTCTCACTATTTCAGCACAAAATTGGCTTATGGGTGATAAAAAGATGAAGAACGGTGGAGAAATCAGGCAACGCTTGTATCTCCGGGTTCACACTGTCCTACTTGGGGGCCCGGTGGCAGCCAAAAGCTCCAAGAGTGTTTTACAAGAGTATTTAAGGCACAATTAGCAAAACAGCCTGCAAAGGGATAGCCCAACCACACTCTGGCAGCAGGAAGCAGCCAGCAGAAGCCTCTGAGGCAAATTCAAGGCCCCTGAGGAATGGTAGACGAGATCGGAGCACATTCATGGAGGCCAGCACTGTAGCCTTTCCCGGGCAGAGGCAAACATGGTGGTGCAAACCATTTTATTATCCAGGAATCTAGGCAGAAATAAGAAATCATGTCGATCACGGCAAATGAGCTGCAACAGCGTTTTGCATAAAATAAATCAATTATGAATGTGGTGTAGGGGAGAGGTCTATTTACTGAATAGATTGAAAACACCACATTCAGAAGACATTGCATCTTCTGCTACCACTACCTGTCAGAAGAACTCTCCTGCTTGGTTAACGCATAGAGAAAGGAAATTAGGTAGGAGATGGCTTTAGACAAGGGAAGTGTGTCAAATGGGAAACACAGTGTGGACCCTGCCTACTGCTGGCAGCTTTTGACATTACTGTTACATTATTCTAACAGAGGGAGAATATTATTGCTGGAAAATCACTAGTGACCATTACTGTTCAAAATAGCATTTATTATCCATTATGCATCCATTACGACTCTGCAGCCTTGCTCGTTGTCATATGTTATTAGTATAATGGCCTCATAATGGGCTCTGGTTCTTTGACAGTGTTAAAATTCTACCATGACTCACTATGTCAATATTTCGGGGAAGAAAGCATAATCCACAATGAAATAAAGCATGACTTAAATTACTCAAACGTTGCATAACCCTTAGTCATGTTAATAATAACCATGTTGTTTATTAAAGAAATACTAGGAGCACAAAGCCACCGATGTATACAGCTTCTCATGTAGCTTATAGATAGCTAATTTTTGGGAAGCAATATGTTGAAGACATGTAGCTAGTCCAAAGACTAATGCGTATTTGTTTTGCATATAGAGCAAGCAATAAATAATCCTTAGTAAATGGTTATTTACTGACCAGCCTATCAGTATATTTTCATTTATAACTCACGCTCATTCAAAGTGTTTGATACGCACTCATGAAAAGCCAGCTAATGAGTGTCTAGGAAAGGATGATAGATTAGAAGCTGCTTCCCCGTGGCACAGTGAATGAGAACTGTCAGGAGAACAACGAATAGATCCCATCCCAAAGAGAGAAAGGGTGGAAGAGCACCAGAAATCACAAGAGTGGATACTGGACAACAGAAACTGGGGGGAAATATAAGGGGGACTTAGAAAAAAATGAGTCAGTAGTACATGGCTCCTAAGGTAAAGCTGTCTGGCCAGTGGAGGGGAAGCAAAAAAGAGGAGGCATCCAAGAGGTATTAGATACTCTGGCTAAAAAGAATGTGGAAGTGATAAACTTCACGGGGACCACTGTTCTTCTAGGCTGAGGAATTCAACTAAGAGGACAAGAGAGCCAGTGACTCTATTGTCACAGCTCAGTTACAGACACCAGATCCAATTTCTCATGCTCCATGTCTTGGAGGTTTGTGGCCCTTCTCTCCAGCTTTGACTTTCAAACTGAGTCCTTCCGACACAACTTAGCCATTCATCCCCGAAATCAAAGTGTACGTGTGAGGTCATGACAAGGTTGTGCCCTCCTCACCCACCCACCCCTCCTCCGTCTCCACTCAGAAAAGATTAGCCTTCATGGGTGGGCTTGAACATAGCATGCCACATCAAGTCGAGGTAGGACTGAGCTCCTCCCCTGCATAATGGTTGAGCAAGGTAACCCAGTATAGGGAACAGGTTCCCCAAAGCCAGCTAAGCCAGGCAAAAGACTCAGACAAATAAATTTTTTTTTAAAAAAAGTAATGGATGAAGGTCAAGACATTAAGCAAACAAAAACTGAAAGCAATCCAGGATAACTATTCTCATGCCTTATTAAGTGGTCTTACAGGCAAAATTAGAAGAGCTAAAGAAAGCCAACACATAACAGTAATGGGAATTAACCTATCAAGACATTGTAATAATTGTAAAAGTATACGCACAGCAAACAGTGAAATCCAATTCTATAAAACAAACACTAATGGATTTAGGAGTACAGCTATGCTTTGCCCACTGCAATATGCCATTGTTATTCATGGATATTCCTGACTAACTCTGTGAAGGGATTTTGGAGCTGATTTTTATTGAGCAAATGGATCTCACAGACATTTACAGGCTATTCCATCTAAAACCTGCCCAATATACATTCTTCTCAGAAGTGAATAGAAATTTCTCTAGAACAGATCACATTATAGACCATGAAGGAAGTATTATCATATATGCTGTTAGATAATATTGAAGTAAAACTAGAAATCAATACCAAGAGAGACTAAAAAAATCGTATATGAATGTCTGGAGACTGAATAACACACTCTTGAAGGAATAGAAGGTTATTGAAGAAATAGGCAAGAAGTTAAATAGTTCTTGAATCAAATGAAATTGACCATGCAGCTAAATAGAAACCTCAGTGTACAGAAGACATGGCTCCAAAGGGAACATGGAGAGCTATGAGTTCTTACATTAATAAAGTCAGAAGGTGTGAAATGAGTAACAAGGATATAACTACATCTTATAAAAACAAGAACAAGCCAAGTACTAAAGAAGTAGAAAAATATAATAACAAATCAGGGTAGAAATTCATGAAGTAGGGAGTAAAAGAATCAAAGAAACAAAGAATTTGGTGCGTTGAAAATGATAAACAGCATCCACAAGCCCTCATCCAAACGGACCAACAAGACGTAGGGAAGATGTGCAAACTTCACACCTAGTCAAATAAATACTAGGAGACATGCTCAATTTCCTGTCCTTAATGTGACACCAACACAATCCGATGTCTCTGACACTATGCTCAGTGGGCTTAACTATGCAAGTGGCTATACTTACAAAAGTAACCAAAATATTGACACACCATCCCCATCACACTTACAATTATATTCTTCATAGAACTGAAAATAACCTTAAACCCCATAAAAAGAGGCCAAATAGACAGAGCAATCCTAAGCACACACATCAGTGGTAGTGGCATCATAATACTTGATCTCAAACTATACCACAGAGCCATGACAAAATTATATATTACTTGCATGGAAACAAACATACAGAACAATTGAAAAGAAACCATAGAAGTAAAGCATTCTGGCTATCACTGCCATTTTTTTCTTCTTTACCTTCCCCCCCCCCCAAAGATATAAAAATATACTTTGGAGAACTAACGTTGCCTTCAAGAAATAGTGTTGGGAAAATTGGATACCCACTGTGATGGCTTGAGTGGGTAATGCTACCACAGACTCATGTGTTTGGATTCTTAGCCCATAGAGAGTGGCACTTTTAGGGGGTGTAGCATTGTTGAGGTAGGTGTGTCACTGTGGAGGTAGGCTTTGAGTTCTCTTATATGCTCAAGCTACAGCAAGTACGGCACAAAGTCTTCTGTTGCTGGTGGATCAAGATGTAGAACTCTCAGCTCCTTCTCCAGCACCATGTCTGCCTGCACGTCACCATGTCTTGCCATGAAAATAATAGACTAATTTATTATTTAGTCATCCCCAATTAAATGTTTTCTTTTATAGGAGTTTTCCGTCCCCTATCGTCCTACCCTCACCTTTCAAAGAAAAAAAAATCCACCAAGAGGACAGTACAATTCTAAAGGTCTATGCAACAAACAAAAGGGCACCCAAGTTTATAAAAGAAACAGTATTGGAACTAAAGTCACATATTAACACCCTCATAAAGCAATAGTGGAAGACCTTAATGCCCATCTCTTGCCAGTAGAGAGGTCATCCAGACAAACACTAAACAGGGAGTGCTGGACCTAACTGACATCATAAACCAAAAAGACCTAACAGATATTTACAGAACATTCCATTCCATACAAACACAAAAAATTATGGACAATCTTCCAAGCACCTCTTCAAACTTTCTCCAAAATTGACCACACAAAGCAAGTCTAAGCAAACACAGGAAAATTGAAATAACATCCCACATCATATTTTACAGCCACAGATTAAAAATAAATATCAATAACAACAGACAGTATAGCTATTCACAGAAACTGGACAGCTCACTACTGAATAAAAAATGGATCTAGATTAAAAACTAAATAAAAATAAAAGAAATCTAAAACTATTTTATAATTGAATAAAAATGAAAACACAAAAAAAACCAAACCTATGGGCCACATGAAAATGTTAAAGAGATCTCATACTAGTAACTTAATAGCATACCTACAAGCTCTAGAACAACAATAAAAATAAGACCCCAAAAGAGTAGATAGCAAGAAATAATCTCAGGAAAAGAAAATCCTCAGGACAGAAATTAACAAAACAGAAACAAACAATCAAACAAAATAATATAGAGATCCAATGGAAGAAAGAGATGGTTCTTGGAGAAAAAAATTAATATTGATAAAACATCAGCCAAATTAATTAAAAAATAAAAAGGGAAGTTCCAAATTACCAAATTAAAAATGAAAAGGGAAACATTACAATAGACTAAAGGGAGCTCAGAGACTCATGAGGAGGTACTTTAAAATCTGTACTCTGCCCAACCAGAAATCCTAAATGAAATTGATGAATTTCAGAATATATATAATCTATTAAAGTTAGAGCAAGATCAAATAAACAACTTAAACATATCCACAAGCCCTAGTGAAGTAGAAGCATTAGTTAAAAGTCCCTCAACCAAATAAATACCCAGGGACAGATGGATTCAGTGCAGAATTTTACCAGGTTTTCAAAAGGGAATTAATAATGCCAAAACTCCTCAAACCATTCTACAAAACATAAACTAAAGAAACATTTTCTGATTCTTTTAACAAGAAAACAATTGCCCTGATATCTAAGTCACACAAAGACACAACAAAAAAGAGAAAAATTTTAGACCAATGTCCCCTGTGAATATAGATGAAAAAAATTCTCAATAAAAGACTTCCAAATCAAAAAGATCATCCACCATGATTAAGTTGGCTTCATCCCAGAGATAAAAGCAATAGAAGCAATCCACCACTTAACCACATAGGCAGTGTGAAAATTAAAAGCCACATGAACCTCCCATAAGATATGAAATGCAGGCCTTTGACAAAAGCCAGCATCCCTTCATAAAAGAAGCCCTGGAGGGACATATCTCAAAACAATAAATATGATTTACAGTAAGCCCACTCAACATCAACACAATAAATAGAAAGAAACTCAATGCATTTCACTAAAATCAGGAGCAAGACAAAGATGTCCACTCTCTCCATATCTATTCAATATAGTATGTGAAGTCATAGACAGAACAATAAGAAAACTGAAGGGGATGCGAATAGGAAAAGAAGAAGCCAAATTATTTTCCTTTGCAGATAGCATGATTTTACATATGAAGGACCCTAGAAACTCCACCAAGAAACTTATAGGGCTGATGAACATTTTCATCAGGATACACAATTGACAAGAGAAATCAATAACCTTCCTACATACAAGTGACAGACTGAAAAGAAATCAGGGAAACAAACGTAGAATTTTCTGTCGTATATCCTTAAGTCTGATGATAAAAACTGAATTTATGTAAGAAGAAAGTGAATTTCTTTAGTCACTTTAGGATCAGGGAATATCTATAGAAACTAATGGCAGCTTAGTAGAAAGGCAGAAATAGCAGCAATTTTCCTGATTTTCTTCTTTCCCTGGAAAACGGGAAGCAGGAACATATAGAAAGATGGTAGGAGACGCATTCATTGGATTGATTTGGGAACCAGAGTGGCAATGGCAAGACTGGGGTTAGGGTTTTCTTAAGCTTTCGTCAAGATGAATTTTAAGAATTCTGAGAATAGCTCTTTTTCCTTTGTCTAGCCAGACAAGGTATTGAATTTTTGCTTACAGAGAAATCTGTAAATAAACAGCTCCCTGATTACCATGCCAAAAAATTACCATCTCCATGAAGTGGGGAACTCCTGGAAGACTCTCAAAAGGAAGACAAATGGCCATTGCCTTGTATCAAATAAGCTTGTTCTTGTTTTGTTTTTCATTGCTTTGCTCAATACAAGATTTGCTCCCATAACCCAAATTGGACTTGAACCTGTGGTTCTTCTAAATTAGGCTACAGACAGATATTTGTACCAGCACGTTTAGCTGAAGTGAAGACTCTTTATGTAATATCATTTAACTCAGCATCCAAACGTACTGATTTGGAATGGTTTTAAAATTATCTCTGTGTACTTTATATGTACAATAGTTCCACATATCTGTTTGGATCCCAAGGTTCACTTAAAATGTATGTTCTTATAAAACCGAGCACTTCTGTATACCCGTGAAAGCCCATCTGCTACCCTTACGAGCAAGGCTCTGGAACACAAGGTCTTCTCTTTTCCCTGTTGGATTGTGCACCTTCCTCCCTGTCTTGCTTTCAGCCGAAGGAGTCTGAAATCGCGATGTACCTAATAATCAATGTTCTAACAAACAATGCCAGTGACAGACGTCAGTTATAAATTGTCATTTCTCATGAGACTGTTGCATGTGCCCAGTTCTTCAGGACTAGATATTGACAGTTTCAAAATGAGAGACACAATAGTTGCGAGTAAATTATACTATCAACTCGAATAGGGAATTGTTCAAATAAATCAAGAGACATTGGCCCAAAGGTCATATTTTCTATTTTTTTCTCTGAATATTATAGTCATCTTTAAATATGATAAAGTTGGAATAAGAGAAGTTGGGGGCCTATTTTAGAACCAGATTGCAGGATCTACTAAGTGAAGTGAAGTTTAATTGTTTTAGCAAATGCAATGGGAAGGGTGGGAACAAGGGACTCTTAGGATCCGGCCCAATATGTTTAAGATCCCGCTGGAACTTTGAGTTGTGTGGGGAAGATTTACAAACTACAAATTCGTGATGGTCAACGTAAATATATAACTAGCTTTGAGATAGACCAGTACAGAAAGAATAAAAGCATAAGAACAGGGCTTTACAAAATGCAAGTAAGAGAGGCTTCAGACAGTAAAAGGCAATAAGAAGACTCAAATGGACCAAGCAGTAGAAGAAAACAGCTAAACACAATTGCACAGCAACCAATACAACAACCTCAGTGTCTCTTAAGGGATGAGATAGAGAACCTGAAAGGGTGAGGGAGCTGATGGCTTCCACCCTCTTAACCACATCTAACCAAAGCTTGTCACCATGGCCCAGCCACACCGGAAACCAGCATAGAAGCAATCATTTCAAATTTAATCAATAAACTTCACCTCCTTACAAAACTGTAAGTGGTAGGGCTCCTAGATAGACCCACTTAGACTACATATTACACACACCATATATGTTCACATACATAAACATCAAAAGAGACTAAATCTGAAGGTTCCCTGTGTCTACAGGACAGCAAACAAAGGTATCCAGTACTTGCAAATTTAAATAAACTAAGGAATGTTATATGCTTTTGTTCCTCTTATGATGACATCTACCCCCGGAGTCTTTGTTCATGGCCCTCACTGCATTCAAAAATGACTTTCCTAGCACTGGAAGGTTTGTGCCACACACTGCTGAGCAGATCGAAGTGTGTTCTCCATTTCCCCAACCACACTGGCAAGGCAGGCTCCAAGACGCAGTCCTGTCTCTAGGGCCATATTTCCTGGAATGATCTGTTCTACTCCAGGGTATTCAGTACACAAAAGCTATTGCCAATGCATTATGCTTCCTCACTTCTAGTTTTTACTGAATATTTTGGTCCACAATATGGCGGTGAGCAAGAACCAAGTTGTGATGGTTATGCTAATTGCCAATTTGACAGGATTTAGGATTTCATGGGAGACGATCCTCTGGGCATGCCCATGGGGTATGATCTATTTCCTGGCTGGAAGCCTAGACTGTGTAAATGGAGAACGGGGAAGTGGACAGCGGCAGAAGCAGCAGCATTCACCCTTTCTCTTCCTGATTATAGTGCAGTGTGGTCAGCAGCCTCAAGCTTCTGCCTCCTGCAGCCCTGCCTCCTTGAGTTCCCTACCATGAAGGACCACACCCTTAAGCTAGGATCCAGAATAAGCCCTTTCTCCTTGAAGTTGCTTTAGTGAAGGTATTGTGTCATAATAGCAATGGGAAAGGAAAACTAAGACAGAAATTGTTTCCTGAAGGGAGGACTGCTGTGACAGTCTTGGAGCCCTGGAACTGCTCTACATGAGAAAGTGAAAGAGTTTGCTTCCCTACATGAGAAAGTGAAAGAGTTTGCTTCTTTGGGCTGGAAAGCATCCGCCAAGCACCCCGATGCAGTTTTCTGGGCTATTCTGATGCGAGTTTAGAAGAGACTGACGCCAAGAGAAATGTACACAGCAGAAATCCAACTCATAAATTTTCAGTGAGAAAAAATGGTCCCTGTCAGAAAATAGACTGGGGCTATTCTTCTGATACCTTGCCTATGAATTTCGCTGTATTCTTCTCTGTCACTCAGTTACTCGAGTGGAGTTGAATTTAAAGATAATGGACTCATTTTTTTCTAAGGGAAGAAAGATATGTGAATAACCCAGAGTTTCAGACATCAAGGAACAACCCTATCCAGGAAAGGCACCAAACTTGGAAAGATGCAATCACCTAAACTAATAATAAAGCCGAAATTGTTTCTTCCTCCTCAAAAGCACCTGCCTTGGCAAGTATCTCCCAGGGAGAGGATACAGAGCTGACACAACTGTGGTCCAAATGGGCCAGGTTCTATCTCAAGCTGGCATCTTCCCAAGTTTGCAGCATTAACCACACGGTACTGTTTTTGAGGAGGTTATAGAGAACAGATAAAGGCCAGGTGACATGTTGTAGGTACAGATGACTGCATTGACGGCACAAGTAGCCATTTTAGGAAGTTGCGAAGATGAAGCCTAAGTTGCAGTAAAGACAACAGGATACTGGAGATGCTTGGACCATGGGAACTCTACCGAAGACAGCTGAAGGCATGGGATAGAGCTTGCCTAAGGGGTCATTTGTGTGTGCTGAAGGCATGGGATAGAGCTGGCCTAAGGGGTCATTTGTGTGTGCTGAAGGCAAGGGATAGAGCTGGCCTAAGGGGTCATTTGTGTGTACTGAAGGCAGCAGAGCAGTTTCCTCATGAGCCCCCAGATCTCAGACATGGAACTGAAGGATTTGGTGTTATGATGTTGGATTTTCCCCAGTCATTCCGTGTTATGCTATGGGTCTTGGTTTATTATAAGAACATTTATTCTAGCTGGGCGGTGGTGGCGCACGCCTTTAATCCCAGCACTGGGGAGGCAGAGGCAGGCGGATCTCTGTGAGTTCGAGGCCAGCCTGGTCTACAAGAGCTAGTTCCAGGACAGGCTCTAGAAACTACAGGGAAACCCTGTCTCAAAAAACCAAAAAAAAAAAAAAAAAAAAAAAGAACATTTATTCTGTGTCATTCATTATAAGTTGGAAGTATGTTGTTTGGTTTTGACTTTACAGGAGGTCACAGTTAAGAGACTTTAGGTTTTCTTTTGAGACTGAGTCTCACTAGGTAGCCACCGCTGGCCTAAAACTTGCTATGTAGATCAGGCCAGCCTAGAACTCACAGAGATCCTCATCTGCCTCTGTTTACCAAATGTTGGGATTAAAGGCATGTGCTACCGTGCCCAGCCTATCATTTTGGAATTTCAAAATGTTAGAAATGTTACTGACTAGAGGAATTGCAATATTGGACAAATGGATTTTATATTATTGCAAACTGGCCATGAGTCTATGAGAACAAATGGTAGAAGGTTATGTCTTAAAAGTTATGTGTGTTGCATATCGGGTTGACAAGCATGGAGTTATGATGGCTAAGTGGTGACTGTGAGCCTGACAGACTTCAGAATCACAAAGAAGAAGGGCCTTTGTGCATGTGCTTGGGACATTATCTTGATTCTAGCAATTACTTGGAATTCTAGAATCACCTATTGGCGGTGCATTCCCTGGTTGAAATCCTGGAGGCAGCAGCATGTGTCACTCTCCGTTCCTGACTGGAGAAGCCATGTGACCAGCTGCTTCAAACTCCTGCCATCTTGGATTCTGCTTCATCATGAACTCTACCTTCGAATTTTAAGGCAGAATAAGCTTTTCCCATTGAGAAACTAAGACCTCTGATCCCCCAAACATGTCTCTATCCTAATCCCTTGGATCCTGTGAAAATGCTACTCTGCATGGCAAGGAGGATCTTGCAGGTGATTCAATAAAGGCTCGCAACAAAGGAGTCACCCAGCATTACCCAGGAGGCTCAAAGAAATCGCGGTGCTCATCATGGGTAAGGAGGAGGGTCAGAATTTTGGTCTGAAGATATCAGTACACTGCAAACCTTCCATACAAAGGAAGGGACCCAAAACTAAAGACTAAAGCAGACACTAGAAGTTGGAAATAGCAAGGAAAAGGAGCCCTTCCTGGAGCTTCCAGAAGGAGCTGGACTTGCTGACAGTTGACTTTAATCTCCCAAAGACTTCTAACCTAACACAATATAATATCGCAAAATCTGAATTGTTTCACGCCACTAAATTTGTGTTTGTTTATGACAGGAGCAACAGAAACATTATATAACTACAACTTGATTATAAATCATGTATCCTTAAGTACCTTTTTCACAGAATAATCTCTGCCTGGGTCTATCATCCTTTCTTATATTACAAGAAAGGGCCCCTGTTTTGGAATGTGTTGGGGAAGCTCACAATTATGCCTAGCCAGTCAGTCTTGGACTGGCTGGGTTCAGTTATTTATTTTGGGGAGATATTCCCCCAGGGTAAGAATAGAGGGCTGTAACGTAGGATGTGAGAAAAAGAGGCCACGCTTAGCCTAATGAGTTTAGTGTCAGTGTGAGTGAGGGCATGAGAGAGGTCAGAACTGCAGCTGGATGGAAATAGCCCTTCTGGAGGCTCGGCACAACCACAGGCAACGTGAGTCTCCTCCAAAGCGAAACTCAGCAAAGCCTCTATTTGTTCTGAAGGAGCACACTCGTCCTGCACAGGGCCTCGTGGCAGGTAAGGAATGGAAGCCTCACGGACAGCAGGTCAAGGGCCTCATACATTTTAAGCAAATACGCAGTTGTGAATGAAATGACAGGCAGCACAGACAGCCTGTCTTCCTAGTTTAAGAACGGTTAGAATAAAATGGGGTCCCTATTCGAGTACCTGCTAAACCCATAACACAAACCCCATCAAGTGTTTCTGTACATGCCTGTGTCCACTTGGCAGCGGTGTAATCTGTAGCAGTCCCGAGGTACTCTGAGGGCCACGTAACCCCAAAGAAAGGCTGCAACACGAGTGTATTTTATTTAAGAAGTTTCTACACGGGCAGAGCTCGGCACAGAAAGCTGTGAACTGTTCTATTTCTAGTCTAGCCTCATGACTCAGATGAAGCCTCCAGGCAAATAATCATGCCAGACACTTGCGTGGTCTCTCAGGACAGCTGGTAGCATGGGAATTAGCATGAGGGAGCTGCTACAGAGGCTTGTCAATTTGCCTCCATGGCAGGCATGAATTCGGCTGTCTGGCCTTTGTTCCTGTTCTAAGGACAATAACTTTAACCAAAGTTTGGAAGATAACACTCTCCCCACATTTGTTGGAAGGAATATGGTTCTAGTTTGTAAGTGAGCCTACCATGTGAATGATTGCGCATCATTTTGGGAGATGGGTGTGCTCACACTGAAATTCAAATCATGGATAAGAATCATTTTACTTTGGGAAAGCTACATTTCTTTTAAAACTATAACTTCTCAATGTCAAAGCAGACATCTTATCTTACACCCTTTTTTAACTGAAAAACATATGTAAGACTAGACTGAAAGCAAAAACTAGGTGTTATTTGGTTCAATAATCAAACAGAAGATATGGCACAAGCATATAAAGTTTTTCTATGCTGCAGATGACAATGCTTCATCTCATCATCTGATCAACATGGTGTCTATTAAGACAGGTTGGCAGATTACAGACTATAGGCCAAATGAGGTCCTGCTGCCATCTGTTCTTGCTTATGCCATAAGCTAAAAGAGGCTCTCACAAAAAGTACATTGAATTACATGGGCGTATACTGTGGGACCCCGTAGCAGGATCATCCTTCCCTCTGGATACAGTCTACGGGGACACTGAACACATGGCTCACCACAAGATCGCAAGTAAGAAGTAGCCGCTCTATGGCCCTTCACAGAAAATATGCTGCCCCTGGATTAGAAGCATGGGCTACAGAACCAGGACACCAGTGTCCTGCACTGTGATCCCTGGTTATTTAAGCTCCCTGCGCCAGCAGCCTCTACTTCATGCAAAATACAGGGTGACTGCAAGACGTTGGAGAATGAGCAAGTGTAGAGTATGTGCCAGGCGGTCACAGCCTCCTGTGAGGTGCGCATCATAAGTATTATGACAAGAGCTGTTTATGAAAATCACTCTTACACTAACGTTTCTTCACTAGGTGAGACACTCTACCTGCTTCAACTTTTTTGAACATTATGGTTGACACTAATTTATAGTTTCGTCAGAACTAAAAACTATCTTCTCGTTAATTGGTCATCTGCTTTTGAAAAGTGTCTCAGTCTTCTTCCAAGTTGGAGACAGTCATCAATTACTGTGACACAGTAATGGCCATTAATTACAAGTTTACAAACTCAAAGAGCGGTCATTTTTATAAAGTCAATATCGCATCCTATACTCATGTTTCAAAACTGTTTCAAGAAATGCATCCCAGCAAGGAACTTTGGCAAACGAGATGACCCATTCTAGAGCTTTCTCCCTCCTTGACACGTGAAGCAGGACTCCCAGATCTCGAGCACAGGTAACTGTTAACTAAGTGAATTCTCGCTGACTTATCTTTGCACTTCCTTATTTATTGCATCTAAAGATCCTTTGACTCAAAATATTTCTAGCTTCTTAGTCTAATCTAAGATCCCAAAAAAATTTCTAGTCATGTAATTGGACCACTTACCATGACAACTTCCCCTGATCATAATGCCTTTATTTCATTTAGAAACACCACAGATACACCCAGTTAATGTATTAAATATGAAAAGGCTTGCAGAAGAGACTCAATTTATTAATGATTCAGAAGAAGTTCCTAAAACATCTATTTGGAATTCATTTATAATTTATTTCACAGCTTATCCTCAGTTCCCACGGGGCAAATATTTATCATCTATTACTCTCTTTTAAATCCCCCTTTGTGTTTTCTCATAGATAAATATTCTTTGCCCCCAAATAGAGTCTAAACTTCCTCAAAGCACCCATCAATCTACTGTAGTTTAATGTGCATTTCCTGACGAGATGACAGTAATGGGCTTTTGGCTATAGCAGAGTGCAGCGTGCAGTCAAACAAAAGAATAATTACTAAACATAATGGTTGGCTATAAATTGAACAAGAAGCACTGAGTCCATCATAAATATTTATTAGAGAGTAGCCATGGTAATTAACAAGTCCAGTCAAGTGAAGGGGGGAAATGTCACTTTAATACCTAATCATGGCAAGTAAAACCTCACAGCTGACCTCCTGGAGAGATACAGTTGGCCGAATGGATAGTCTTCGAATGAAAAGCAGACAGCCGGCCTGAGAGTGGAGTGAACTGAAAAGATGTGGCCTTGAATCTCATTCCTGAAGATGATGTGCTGACCATCTCATCCCTGAAGCAGTGACAACCTAAGGTCTCTAGTCTCCATAGCTGATCCCTGCTACCAATTAAAGCCAAAGTGTAGAAAACGTTTGGCTCAGGGTTTAGCCCTCTGAAACCATGCTGATGTTGCTTAAGCTCTGCTCACCGAAACTTCTCCAGAGAGCTGCTGTGAAGACACAGCTGTGAGTGTGTGCTGAGGGCCCAGCGTCGAGCACCAAGTTCATATTCGCCAGCACAGGGTTTGCTCTGTTAGTTCAGCTTCCAGAACTCCTGGAACCTTTGCCACGGCATCCGCTCTGACCCTTCTGCATGCTGCTATCATGACGACATACCAGTGGAGTGACATTACGGAATGAATTGCAAAGTTAAGAGAGAGCCAGAACAATTAGTCAAACCCAGATCAATCTGTGGCACTTCTCAGCACGTTCTGCAGAATTAGATTTCCAACAGAGGATTAAATAGAAAGGGTTGAGAATGAGGAAAAGAGCTTAGGCGTTTTCAACTGATAGTCAGAAGCCCAAGGTACAGCCAGTGCTACTCCTCCTCCATGCCTCCATTCACATGGATAGTGTCTACTACGGGCCAGTAACTAAAAATTACTAGAAAGTAACTAAAAATGGCTTTGTAGGAGGAAAAAAATCACAGAATGAAGTGATCAACACATCAATAGAGCGATGTAGGAATTACTGAGATAAGAAACCAAAAGTTTCAAATGCTTTCTCACCTGCCAAAGACCTTCAGCCTCTGTGTGCAAGAGTTCAAAGAAAGAACCCAGCCCTCATTTTAATATCTTTGTCTTCTGGGTGGGGGGAATATTAAGGAGTAGATTTTGAGTTAATACTTTTGATTCTTGTGTCTTGTCGGCTCACAGATCTACCCTGCACCTCAAGGGGCAAGATAAATATTTAACCCTCTGAGGGACTGGGAGAAGAGAAATAGAGAGTAGAAGGTAAAAGCAAGCTCTGTCAAAAAGGCAGGCAGCAATAAAGAGGCTAAGACGGTGTGTGATGTCTCAAGACATTTAAACATAGTCCAACACCGGTGCATTTTGATAGACTGCATACTTCATAAGGTAGCCACTAGTATAAACATATTTGGATTTAGCTCTAAAATCCTAAAGGTCCTATTTTATGTCCAGTTCCATAGAGATAACAATTATGGCGTCAGCATGTTCATAAGGACTAGATATTTTTCAATTCTTTTTCCTCCAATAAGGACAAACGATTGCCATGAATGCAAAAGAATAAGGAGAAAAATGAAATGCTGTTTGGCAACAATCAGCTAAATATTAAATGCTCAAAAGATTTTAAAAGCTTAATGCTGAGATGGTAAATGAGAAATACAATAAATTCACTTAAAGTGATAAAGTTTTTCAAATTACAGTTTAAGATAATGAATAGGCTAATTCAATGTTTTCACATAATAAGGCAGCAACAAATGATCAAGTACAAACCAGAATACATTTCTTAGGAGCATCAATAAAAGAGTCCTTTAATAAAAATCTAGGTCGTTTTTGTAAGTTATTAAAACTGAGATGCAATAAATTTAAAATGAGAGCTAAGACCTAAAGATGACAGTCACAAATGTGAAACCATTGCAGAGCCAATGGGAGAAGCAGGGCATTTCCACCCTGAGTGCCAAGAAGTAAACAATAATGAGCCAAAATGAGGCCTTGAATACTACACTTAAAATGAAATTTAAGATACATAATTGGGAGGGACACTCGTCTATATTCTGTCAGTTATGTTTTAAATAAATGCTGATTGGTCAGTAGCCAGGCAGGAAGTATAGGCAGAACAACCAGTCAGGAAGTAGAGGTGGGTCAATGAGAACAGGAGAATTCTAGGAAGAGGGAAGTTCCCTCTGCAGTCCTGCCCAGACACAGAAGAAGTGACCGGCCCTGCTGAATAAGGTACCAAGCCATGTGGCTAACACAGGTAAGAATAATGGGCTAAAAATTTATAAGAGTTAATAAGAAGCCTGAGCTAATGGGCTAATCCATTTATGATTGATATAGACCTCTGTGTGATTTCTTTGGGACTTAACGACTGCAGGAACCAGGCAGGACAGAAACCCCAACAACACATAATAACAAGGCATTATGGGAGACAAGAGCTACTTGGTTCCTGAATGCACTTGTTATTTCACTTGTCATAACAACAAAGAATCCTACCATGTGTACTACTGATGATCTCTGGTAAGGCTCTACCCTGTCTCTGAATTTCACCAAACTCATGTACCTGCAACTGTATAAAGTGAACTATTCAAATTAAAGATAAAGCAAATTAAATAAGATTTCCTTTAAATTGTTAATAACTAATTTTGAACAAGTATGTTTTTTTTTAATAGAATGCTCATTAAAAGCAATTTGCTTCACTGGTTTTATTATTATGAAAACACACTGTGCTTGGATGCAGAATTGTCTTTAACTGTTATTTCTCACAAGATACAACAAATACAAGCTGACAAGTGCTTTATGCTCTCTGTATAAAGATGATCAAACACTTTCATTTTAGGGAGATTTCATTTTCCCTGTTTCATCTTCCTAAAATATGTGTCTTCATCAAGGACAATACAGAAATCTGTTCATCAGGTCTTAATTCAGCCCCAACTTTTGTCTATAGTGGACAAAACACATTTTATTTTCTTAAATCAAAAGCAGAAAACAAAGACTCATAGAAATTATGACAATAATTTCAAGAAAAAAATGGTAATGGGAACAAAAAGAAGACAAAATCTATTCCTTAAAGAAGAATGTACAGAATATCCAGGAAGAAATGTTTTAGAGTCTCCCTCAATGATGGTCTTATCCAATGCAGAGATTACACACAAATACTCAAGGACATGGGGAAGAGAAAGGAAGGCTGGTAGAAGTTCGTTGTGGAGTAATCTTTTTGTACACTGTGAAGATTTGTTACTCTGATTAGTTTAATAAAAAAAAAACCTGAATGGTCAATAGCTAGGCAGAATTTCCAGGCAGAGAGGAAGCTGGAAGAAGAAAGGCAGAGTCACCAGCCAGAAGGAGAGGAAGCAGCAAATGAAGTACAGAAAAAGGTAACCAAGCCATGTAAAAGAACATAGATTAAAAGAACAGGTTGGAAACAAGCTTAACCTATTGCTGAGCTTTCATTATTAATAAGTCTCTGTGTCATTATGGGGGAGCCAGAAGTTCAGACAGAAGTAAGTCCGACTATAAATAGCATTCAATGTAGGGCATGTATTTCCACATAAGACCTAAGAAAGTTTTTTTAAAAAAAGGTTCCAAACACAAAAATACAGAGACAAACATCTCCCATGTGGGCTGGATAGCCTCTTCTGGCCACTGCCTGCCCTGCAGGCTTGAGCCACCAGCAAGCCATGAGCTAAGCTGCACAGTGGTTTAAAGTTTTGCTCATTTAGACAGAAAAGGTTACAGATACATTGTAAAGAAGGTTCCAATAAAAAAAAAAAAAACCTCCAAACAGGTTATATTATGTTTAACAATGTGCGTAGACACAGGGGGCAAAGGAAAAAGGGTATAGCAGTCATAAAAACATAAACAGTTTAAAATGATAGTATAGTCTTTAAAGAGCGAAGTAAAGTAATAAAATAAATAATAAGCCACATAAGGATGAGAAATATTATAATGCAGAGAGTTTGGACATTAAAAAGTGCTTTGTTTATTTTGAATTTTTGAATGCTAATGATTAGACAACAGCTGCTGAGAGACATTGGATTGTGGAAGGAACTGCTGAATTAAACCTACCCATACATTTCAGAAATGCCTTAAATTCAAAATGGAAGTAAAAAACTGTATTACATTGGGGTGAATGGTATTTGGTCTTTCTGTGGATTATGGATGTTTGGCATCATTTAGGAGGAATGGTTACAAATTGTTTTTGATTATGGTCAGGAAGAAACCTAAATAAAGGAGATTAGATTGAAGGGTCTCTTTTGAAAAGGGAAAAATAGGGATTATAGTACAGAAATAATGGGGTAAAAAAGTAGATTATTGAGTCTACTTTTGAACAATCACTAGTATCAACATTTTACATTGGTATGTTTTTTTATATTGATACTAATTTAGGATTTTTTTGTTACACTGTGTGTATGTTTATACTTTTGTTTATCATATTGTATCTATTCAGCTCATTTAAGAATGTAAACTTTTAGTTCTTGATAGCTATTTAGGATAATAAAAAATACAGGTTAATAGTCATCTATAACAATCAAACTTGTAGTCATGTTAGGTAGATTTTCAGTGTTATACAGAGATATATTTTAGATAGATAGGTGATCTTTCAACACTTCAAAGATTTATAGAATATTACACTTATAACGTTGTAATAGTATAAGACTTTTCATGACAATGTGATACATCTGCTCTTGGAAGCACTGATTTACTTTGAAAATGGATAATGGGCATTGAAAAACCTCCAATTGGAGTTTATTTTCTTTGTGGCAAAAGCTATCCATTTGTGTAAGAAACTGTCTTTGCCTCAACTACTGACAATTTGCTATCCAAACTGGACAAGCAGGATACAAAAGAAAGTGATTGTCAAACATTTCCAAGGCAAGGTAGGACGGTCATTCAAAATTCCTTCCTCACAGAGAAGTCTGTCAGATACTTTGGTCTGTGGACATAAGATGGAAGCCCTAACATTGCAGAGGAATCTTGGGTGACTATCCAAGCAGCCAGATGTCTCTATCATTTTTATGGCTTTAGAAGTTGTTCGCTCTGCACTTTCTGTTTATTCAGATAATATTATATCCTTCTTGGATCTTTGATGGGGTTGAAGACAAGAAGGTTATAGTTTTCCTTAGTCAAGATTAAAGGTAAATTAGGTATACAACTCTGGAATCATCAAGAGAGGACAGTTAATAGAATATTTTCTCTGAATTTGCCAAATACAAATGGACTAGACATTGTGAATATAATTCTTACTTGATAATTGTTCTTATTGTATATAGTTTCATCTGTTTAAGTTAATGCCTTTCCTTTCTATTTAGACAATACCTAATAATTGTTTTTATTTTACATAATTTTACTATGTTAGAGTTAAAACCTTTCCTTTATATTTAGACAAAGAGGAGCAAATGTTGAGGAATAATCTTTCTGTATACTGTGAAGATGTGTCACTCTGATTGATTTAATAAAAAGCTGAACAGTCAATAGCTATGCAGGGTTTCCAGGCCAAGAGGACACTAAGCAGAAGAAAGGCAGAGTTGCCAGCCTGATGGGGAGGAAGCAGATGGGCAGTACAGAACAGCGGTAACCAAGCCATGTAAAAAAAAAAAAGTAGATTAAAAGAGATGGGCTAATTTAAGTTATAAGAGCTAGTTAGAAACAACCCTAATCTATCAGCCAAGCTTTCCTAATTAATTATAAGTTTCCATGTCATTACTGGGGAGCTGGTGGTCCTGACAAAAAAGTCCTACAACAGAGGTTTGAAAGCAGTACCCTGCAGGCAGCCTCCCGCCTCGGAGAAACCATTACATTGCATCCTTGCAGATCAATTCATAAAGGCTTTTCTCCATTGAAAACTACTCTGCGTTAGAACTCAAAACCAACGAAGATAAAGGAGATGGCAACATGGTAGAAGCAGAAGAAATACTGGAGGGGTCAGTGTAACAGGTGAAGATGTACCTTCACTCTGTGATCATCAATCTATAATGTGATCATCAATCTATAATCTATAATGGTGGCAACACGAATGAACTTTGTCCACAGCTTCCAGCTTCATGTTTGGCAAAAAGCCATGTAGCAAGCACCCTCTGCAGAATCATAGGGCAACAAGTCAGTGAAGAGCCAGTGAACCTGGCTTCTGCAACGCTGTCCCCAGGATCACAGTTTGGTGTAAACACAACTTATCTTTAACAAAGTTGAGATTTGCTTTGAGAGTGCATAGGACTTTATGCGTTTTTTTTCAAACAAGTGTTATAAAAACTTATGAGACGAAAGAAAGATTTTTGGCCCTTTTCAAAATAGCTATAAAAAAGATTCACAAAGATTCAGTTATGAATTTATCAGCAATCATGATAAGGTTAGAAAGGTTCTTTCTACAGCGTCTGCTTTAGTTTAGACTTTTCCTGTAATTAATATAAAATAAGATAATGTTTGTGATTCTCACTGCCCATTTAAACTGTGTAGCGTGAGAGGCAATTTATTTAGCAAGTCGCTCGAAAGCTAAACATGATGTTTTATAAACTTAACTTTTAAGATATTCTTAGAGAAAAGTTGCTTAAAATCAATTTCAACACTCACTTAAAATTTAACCATGATGTAGGTTAAAATCATATGATATTCTTTCATGATCTTACCTACAAAAATAGGTTTATGTCTTTAAATATTTGGGATCAGGAGTCCATAATGAAAAAATTCCAGCAATAAAGAAAACAGAATGGGAAACCCACTGGGTCCAGGAAGTTGTTGTCCTAAGAAAATTCAACTGTCAAAAGTCAGACTACTCCAACACTTTTTATAGGCAAACAGAAGGTTTCACTTCAAAAGCTATGAAAAATGTTCAGCTGACTTTATGTAAGAAAGTATATTGAGTTCCTTAAGTCTAGAAGTGGCAGTAGGAAAGAAAATAAAATTCTATTAATGTGTGAGCAATAAACAGCTAAGCCATTCTCCAGTGTCTGGGAGACTTCACCACAGCTTTTATGGGTGAATATTTTCTTTTGAAAGCATTCTTATACCTACTACATGGACTATGCCAATATAATTGGCTCTCTAAAAAGAGCTAGTTGTCTCCCCAAGAGCACTATCCTCCACAAGGAATGTAATTGTTTAGGGTTGTAGATGTCAAATATATGTATTTGAGCAGATCCAAAATCCACTAGAACCTAGAAGTGTCTTGGTAACTAAACATTTCCATCTTGAATCTTTCCTCTGGAAAAATCAAATGAAGATTTGGAAAAATGTCAAGAGAGAAAAGGAAGCTACCAGACATTAGGCTCGTTTGCTGGCTAAAGCTCAGCAGCCTCAAAACTCCCGCAGCACTAGACTCCCAGACTTCTTTCTCTGTGCGCCTCTTATCCAACATCCAGACATTAAACCCTTTCCTAGAGAAATAAAACTGCATTTTCTTTCAAATCTCATCTAATCCCCAGAAAACATGCAGTAAATACAATTATATAAATAAACAAGTATACCTAATATATAACGCTCTGTTTAAAAGTAGGCCTTTAATCTCAGCACTCAGGAGACAGAGGTAGAAGGAACTCTGTGAGTTCAAGCCCAGCCTGGTCAGGGTTATATAGAAATACTATCTCAAAAAATCAAGAACAAACAATCAAAAAGAGGGAAGTTGAGTTGGGAGGAGACAGTTAAATTTGAAAAAGAATAGTGCTTTAAGACCCACTGACTTGGAACACAAATATTTTCCAATTGCATCACTTGTGCATGTACAATGTTTTACAAATTAATTTCTACCCAGTTAAACCCTTAATAAATAGACATGTATAAATCTGAACTATAAACATTGATGTTCTCACAACTGTCAGAACAAATATTGACCTCACAAAAGACTATATCCACTACTTCACCTATTTGATAAAGTTACCATCACAATCCAAACAGTCCCAGACAAAAGCACACAAATTTAGAGTTCTCAACTCAGCAGGGCCTGAGAAATGGGCTTTAAGTTCTCCACCAACAGTGGCGGGTGGGATTTCCGGTTAGAGACTTTGGGGTCCTTGCCGGAATATAGGAACAACAGCAAATAAGTACCAACTTTGTATCATTAACTAAAAACAAAACAAGTTGGTTATCAAATTATCACCTAGATTTAAGAACTAGAATCATGTAGAGTGGCAGGAAGGCCACCTAGCACACTGCAAATGGCAAATGCTAAGAGTAGGCAACCACAAGGAACTTACCATGTTAAAAACTCTGGCAGGCACAGCATTTGCCTGAGTAGCTTCCAGATATTCTGTCCAGCAAAACTTTTCTGGAACAGGATAACCTGAGAAACACACACACACACACACACACACACACACACACACACACACACACACACTAGAAGATTCCTTACAGATCCCCATGTGCTATGAAAACCTGTACTAGCGCCATTATCCGAAGGCTCACTCTGTCATGTCAGAATTTTATATTTCTTGCCCCAGTCTTATGCTAAGCTCTGTTGGACTAAAGCAAAACTGGCCAAGAGCTCATTTGCTACTTCCTTCATTTACTCATCAAGGTCGGGTGGTTTTGTCAGTACTTGGTGGACCTAATGGTAGCCAAGACGCTAAGATTCCCAAGAGCCAGACTTCTTAGCACCCTGACAAAACCTAGAATTAGCCACCTGACGTTGTGCCTTGACTATGAAGAAGAACTCTGAGAATCTTTTCAGCCCCTCCAATAATTCTATCCCTGGTTGCATTCTAGTGCTGCTATTAAATCTGTGTAAGTACAATGTTCCAAAATAGCTATATTTATCATTGCATTTCATTCCCTTTGTTTTGGGTTCCTGAGACTGGCTCTCAAGCTGCAACCCTAGTGATGCTCTTGTGTCCTGGTCCTGAGGCCTGGGAGGACTCGTAGGAGGCACACATGGTAATCAGCCCACCACTGGTTTAAAATACATACAACAGATGTTTAAATATATATGTATATATTTATATATACATGTTGGGCATATCTCAAAACAACCTGTTTTTGTAAGTTCTTTTGGCTGAGTATTTTGATACTTTTGAGGTCACTGTTCTTTTCTTGGCTGCCCTATCAGAGATGCAATGATAATGTGTTAGTCTCATTTTTCTCTTCCTTTTCAGCAATAATTACATTTATTTATCAGCTCTATCTTTAACTTCTCTCATCATTTCACTAATCTTACTCTTATCCAGTTAGTTATTCAGTTGTTTGCTGAACTGAATTGCAAAATATTTATTTTTAATTAAAAAAATACTTCATGTCATAAACCTATCCTTGTTGCTTCTGAACACAGTATTAGAAAATTCTATACACTTTTATGAATAAAGCACTCTTTTACTTATACTTACAAAAAATCATAGTCCAGTTGAATTATTGTCCATATGTGTACAAGATATTCCAATTGATGAATGGTTGTGTTTAAATATTTTAAATATCAATGTTTGTTCCATGTAAGTAAACCCAACACATGGATAAGATCAGTTTCAGACTCTTGATAAGGGGATCCTTGACTATTTTTTTTTTCTCCAGAAACCTTAGCAGAAACATATTTTAGCCCCTGTAGCATTCTTCTGAAAATACAGGAATCGCAAATAGCTTGCACAAGTCCTTACAGCCCTCAGTTCCTGGTCTAGGTGACCTTCCCATAGAAGTATGACAACCGTCATTATACCTAAAGACAATGAAAGACTCAAAGCCCATAGGTGTGCTAGACAGCAATGTTAAAACAATGGAGAGCATTTCATAAACCAACAGTAAGAGGGGTCTTCAGGTGATGAGCAGATTCAATCAAGACAGAGGGAATGTAGATCATAGGCAGGGATGTTGAATGGGCAAAGCAGCACATTAACACCAAGAAGTATGAGCCCTGAGTGCCACCAAGGTAAAGTCGTCTACAGAAAACATCGTACAAGTAAATGAAGTGCTCCATGGTCTGCCCTGTAGAAGAACCCCAAGCTTTGTTCTTCAGAGAAGAAAGAGAGGCCTGACATTTTCTGTGATTTATCCACAGAAAAACAACTAGAAGTGAGATCAAAGCTGGACTTCTGTCTTCCTACCCAGTGCTTGGAAGGTTATTGAGTGCTGTGGGCCCTGTTCAAGAGAAATCACTGAGAAAACAGGGATTCTGTTAGTAGCAACTAAGCTCTGGCTGGCTCACCTCTTCGTCCTAACAGCCTGGACTACCGCCCCCCCCCCCAAAAAAAAAATCCCAGCAGACACCACTATTCTATTCATTGCTCTTTTTTGGATTTTAGATGGAATTGAAAGAAGCGTGGTAGCTCATCCCACTGTGCTGGCTTCTGACAGGAAAGTCTGAAACAGAAGTTTCTCTGTGTGTGGGGGGGGCGGGGGGGGGGCTGGTATTTGCTGACCACTCAATTAAGTGATCTGTAAGGGTCCCACATCAGTACTGTATGATCTAGCGTGTGATTTCAGATACTGTCATTACTAGAAAGCCTCGCACAGATTCACCTTGTCCTTTGAAACATTAGAACAAAGCTCTCATGTTTATAGTGCCACAGACAGCTCCACACAAGTAAAGAGGGGGAACAAATGCCTTCTGGTGAAATAGCTAAAGTAAGACAGCTAACAGACTGTTACATTGTCACCTAGTCACCCACCACTCCTCTATCTATGTATTATCTATTAATAGTTTGTTAATTTTTTCCTGTCTTCTTGTTGTTGTGCGTTTGTTAAGACAGAAACTCACTATGTAGCCCAGGCTGGCCACAAACTTCCAGCTATCGGCCTGTCTTTCTGAGCACTGGGTTTACAGGGGTGGACTGCCACACCCAGTTCAGGGAGCTCATTTTGTAAATTGTTTGTTCAAAATAGAACTGATTTGAAGTCAATGTGGAAGAAATTGCATAACGAGAGAAACGCAACTCTGCGTCTAGTGAAGTCACCAACAACTAATGAATCTAATCCGCCCTCGCTCCCGCCAGGCACTGCCCTTGCCTGCTGCCCACTTCTCATGGATTACTACCAATCAGGGTCAGTTAACCAGCATCCTGGTTCTCCCCTCCGAAACTTAGAATAAAACTCTGCAGCTGTTTTGCCTTTGTGTCCCCTCTCATCAGCCACATAACGTTCCATCAAGAGTCACAGAGGACTCTGACTGATGATGATGATGATGCCATCACTTCGTGATGCTACTTTGTTATGGCCTCAGGCCCCAGCTGTGCCTCACACTTCAGAGGTACCCTGCTACTACCATTAAATTAATTAGTTAATCCCCAACTGCCTATGTCAATGGACTATACATACAGGAACTAGTTTATTACCACCAACACAACAATCCTTTGAGTTGTAAATGATTAGTCCATCTTGAAACCAAATAAGACATCTCTTCCTAGCATGAGTTTCTATATCATAATTTACCTCTTCTAGGTAACTGAAATAATTAGCGACTACCAACAATATTTTACATGTTCTTCAAGCAGCTAAAGATCTCAGAGAATCCGCTGATTGGTGACTCTGGGGATAACTGTTGTTATTTCTGGAGAGTAGATTCTAGTGCCACCCCAGGCTTCAAGGATTTCAGTAACAGTCTCAGAAGATAACCATCATTAAGCACTTATTCACAAGTTTTGATTTGAAACTTTCAGTTTGTAAATGCAGACACAAACACACAGGCGGGGGTGCCTGCCTTTTGCCACAGGTGAGTGGAGGCCAAAGGACAATTTGTGGGAATTAGTTGTCTTCTTTCACCTGGGGTGACCTGGGGATCAAAGTCAGATTACCAGTTTGGATGTTAGGTGTCTTTAGCTGAGGAGGTAGCTAAATGGCCCCAATAAAGGATGCTTAGTAACAGAGAAAGTGCCAAATTAACCGCAAAGAATGCACACAAACCACTGATAAAGAAGGGAATATGAGGTTCTTGTGTGAGTATATGCAACCATTTGGGAGCTAGCAAACTATGAAGAATATAGAAAGCCACAGATTCGAGATGGTTTCCTTCTTTGGGAAGAAACTGAAACAGCAGTCTCTGGACTCCTCCACAGTTAGACACAGTCCTCTGACTGGAGCTAACTAATGTATATAAGCCAGACAACATAAGAAACCACTTCCTAGTTCAGCAACAGAGCCAGATCAGGGCATTCCCAAGGACCTGCGGAGTACTGGCCCCAAAGCAACTGCAAGAAAAAAAGAAAGAAAGAAAAAAAAAAACTAATCCATATCAGACATGACCGTGGCAGAAGGGGAAAGGAAAGTGCTTGATGTATTAAAGACATTGAGCTTTTGAGGTGGTTTAAACACTAGTTAGTTTGCAGTAACTAACAAAAAGGGACTAGTAACAGTGCTTTTACATGGAAGGAGCAACTGGATAGGAGGAAGAAACAGAAGTCAACAGAAACAGCAAGTTTTGCAGCCAAAGGACACCAAATAAAATGCTATTTAGGCAAAACAATAAACTAGTTAAAGCACAACTAATACAATACTCTAAAGCCACAGTGAAAAGAGATTAAAAGCCCACGGGGTTATGTCAACAAATATTTCTGGGAGCGTGACAAGCAAGGCCGTAAATGAAAACTGACTTAACCGTACTGAGAAAGCCCAGACATAAATCTGTTAAAGCAGAACGCCAATAACGAACAAGGAATCTATGAGAATCCAGAGACCGCAGCCACCAGACATGTCTACAGGCAACACCATGGGGCCAAAAGCAGATGGCTGTCTTCAAGTTCTGACAGGCACTGTCAGACCCATGTACACTATACAAATGTTACAATATTTCCACACTCTGATTGACAGTTTCTAACTGAGTCCTTTGCAGATAGGAGCTACCTGGTAGACACAAACAGGTGACGTACATTGTAGCTGTTGGCTTTTCCCTAATGATTTGTGATCCTTAGAATTCCATCACATGCTTATCCCCACATCTTCTGTGAGGAGGCGTGTATGTAAACCCTTTCCCCCTCTTCCATTGTTCTAATATAGTTCTGTGGCTGCTGGGGATCAAACCCAGGGCCTTGCACAGACGAGGCAAGCGCTGTCCTGTAGAGTGTGCCACCAAGCTACTTCCCCAGGTGATTTAGCCCAGTATTGAATCTGCCTGCTTATTTTGGTGGTGAGTTTTAGGCATTTGCTTTACAATCTAAGTATCAATCCCCCATTAGATATACGAGTTCTAAATGCCCCTCCCATTCTCTAAGTATCCTAGAGACTGCCTTCGTGCAGGTGGACCTCTGATGCTGGGTGTGCAGAAGAGTCTAATCTTCATGAAGCCCATTGCTCGTTTTTCTTTCACTGCCTGTGACTTTGCTGTTACCCCAGGGAACGACCAGCAGAAACAAAGACAAAAGTTTTTTCCTGGGATTCCTTTTAAGAGTTTTAAGAGGTGAGCTTTTAAATTTTGGTCTTTGATAATTTTGAGGCCATTTTCTCTACATTTAAGCTAAGGTTGTAGCTTCATTTTTTTTTTAGCATGTAATATCCAGTTCTCCTAGCATAATTTAAAATGGTTCTCCTTTCCCTATTGAATGGCTTTGGCACCTTTGATACAACCATTTTGGCACATATTCAAAATTTATTTATTTTTAAGTCTATACTCTCTTCCATCTTCTGTTCTTGTCCATACTGTTCAGAGAAAGCAGAGCAAGCTGCTTGGGCTGCTGTCATCATATTAAGATGTATGTACTGGCCGGGTGGTGGTGGAACATGCCTTTAATCCCAGTACTCGGAAGGCACATCTCTGTGAGTTTGAGGCTAGCCTGGTCTACAAGAGTTAGTTTCAGGACAGGCACCAAAGCAACACAAAGAAATCCTGCCTCAAAAAACAAAACAAAACAAAATATATGTATTGTGTGATGAACTTATACTCTCATGGAAAGAGAGCTTGATCATGGAAAAACCATAATTATTTCCCTGGCCTACCAATCCACAGATCCAGAACAAGGAATTCTGGCAGACTTTTGTCGAAACAGTCCCACAATGGCTGTCTTCTAACAGAAAGGCCAAGGATGCATTAGTTCTTCATTCCATGAGACTGGATGACTCATAAGTCACAATCTGGTGCTGGAGTCTATGGAGGTCCTAGAGAGCTGCCAGTTTTCAGTATATGCTGGAACCCCAAAGTCAGTTCTAACATCGGCAAAGGAATGCCTCTGTTATGGGATAGATGATTGTGTCAGCAAAGGTGAGGGCAAGCAGGCGAAAGCAAAAGCTTCCTTCTTCTGCATCTTTTTATGTGGTCTAGAGAGTGTGGCCCAGATTTAGGATGCATCCTCTAACCTCAGAGGGTCCAAATTTAGTGTGCGTGTTCCAACTCAAATAAGACAACCAAGAAAAGTCCCTCATTAGCTCTTTGGGTTTCAGTTAATTCCAGATGTGGTGAAGTAGACTACCAAGATTAGTTATCAAATGTCCACTTCTTGTCGACATGGCACGCAATCATATATCCTTATGCCATGCTTAATTTCCAAATGAAAACAATACCCCAAAGTCATAATTACACCTAACATGATATAACCATCCCACTGTGTTTCTCCCTATATCCTATTCCTCTCTAATCTGGTCTACTGTTGCCAACTGAATTCTCCCCAGACATATTAAATCACAGCCTTTATTATAAATTCCTTATTACTGTTGCTAAAGATCGTGAAAATAGCAACCTCAATCTCCCTCCCTTCCTAACTTCTTGCTGATATTCTAACACTGAACTGAAACAAATTCCAAACACCCACCCTCCAGAACTTACAGATAACAAATCCACTACAGGTATGCTAATCTGCCACAGAACCAAACACCACCGTGCAATTCTCCACACAAAGTAATCCTTTCTCTTTCTGGACAGGTGTTACCTTTTTGCTTAATCATTGGGCCATTCTTTATTATGATCTCAGATTCATTTAACAAACAGACCAGCCCTAATGTCAAGGAAGGCAGTTCACTCCTGCCATGGTAATTAATAACTACCAGTGAATGCTAGAAACTAGTGAGTATAAACTTGGCGAGAAATAGAACAATCATATACACCTGGAGCAACTTCCCAAGAGATATGGATCTATTCCACCAGAGAAAAAATTTATTCGTACAGTGGAGGAATCTGGATCACTCCCCTTCATTCCAGCAACCAAAGTTAGCACTGGCAGGAAGGAGGCAGTCAGCAATGCACGCCACCCGCCAGGATACGGTGGGAACAACCATGGCCATTGGCAGGGATTCTGCTGAGTCCCCACAGAAGTGCCAGAGAGTCATCCAACCACGAGGAAGCATCTGACAAGCCTGAAGTGGGAAGCAGGTTCCAGACTAACTGGCCTCAGACCCTCACAAATGTGAAGTGCATAAAGTCGAGGACGAGTGAAGAACATTCGCATCCCTGAAGGATACAAAGGAGACATGAGTGCAAAGTGTGATCGTGAATCTTTGCATGGTTTTCTGCTTATTTATTTTTATATGGAGGACAAATATTTTATAACCCGAAACATTGCCTGAGACAGTTTAATATCGTTTAGTTTGGCAGCGAGATCTTTTTCACTGTTCTCACAACCGCTCTGGATCATTAAAACATCTAAAAGGTAAGGCAAAGCCCTTGATGAGGCCATCGGAAATCAATTTGAGCTGAATGCTCAGAGGCACTTCTTGTCTCATCTCCTCCTCCCTCCAACCAGACCCTGCAGCCCAGTGTGGTAATCCCAGTGTGGTAATCCCAGTGTGGTAATCCCAGTGCTCCTTAAAGCTGCTCCGCAGGCGGGGACTTTCCGCCACTCTGTCTGACTTCTACTATCTTCTCCCTGAGAGTCCTTCCCACTATCTCAAACTGCCCTCAGGGACTCACTCAGAGAGACGTGATTGCCCTCGGAGGGGACCACTAGTTCTTCACGTGCCTAGAAAGATTTCCTAAAAATCTGTCTATTACCTATTTATCATTCCAACTTAAGTCTCAGCATAGCTTCTCTGGAGGAGCAGAAGGCAGCTTGCTCTCTGTCTTCTGTGGAAGAGCGGTGGAAACAATAGCTAAGGCTTGAAAGTGTATCAGTAAAAGGACTTTGCATTTCCCTGTAACATGTTTACAAATGGACTTCCTTCTCTCTCTCCCTCCTTCCTTCTTTCCACCCTACCCATCCCTGATGTTTGGAACCCACAAGAACCTGCCTAACCTCCTAGGTTAGTGATACGGATTAGTACAAGGTGTTTTGCTTTCAAAAGCTTGAATTGCCCTTAGAAATGCATAAGCGTTGGCAAATAAAAAATAATACTTTTCTGACAAGAATTTAATTGAAGGCATAACATTTTATAATCTATAAACGTTAACATGTTTATGCCCAAACATGTTTAAAATCCATAAACATAAGTAATGTTCAAAAGATAAATTCATTTTCAGTAAAATAATCTCAGACAATAACATTTGGAACTAATTGCTAACAGAAACAAAGCATTCACATGGACAATGTTTAATTTCATGTTTATTGTACTATATTTAAATAGGAAACAGGTATGGCGGGTAAAGAACCTCAATTCCAAAATCTATAATGTAAAATATTTTATGTTGAAATATTCTTACTTTTCCATCAGTTCTGAAAGATAGTCTTGTTGGGTTTTGCATTCTTGCTTCAGAGTTATTTACCTACAGAGTTGAAAAATATTGTGCTCTTCTGGATTTTAGGTTTTCCGATGAAAGGCGTGAGGTTATCCTGATATTCCTGCCTATATGTGAGTATGTGAGCTGTCATTTATTTTTCTTTTAGTACTGAATGCGTGCGTGCATGTTGTGTGTGTGTGTGTGTTGTTGTTGTTGTTGTTGTTGTTGTTACTTTGTATTTTTGAAATCTAGACTATCATGTATCCTGTAAAATTTCTATCTGGTCACATGGGTTTCAGGATCTAAGTGCCTCTTTCGTTCAGAAATCCAATCCACTCTCTAGGTTTAGAAAACTTTGTGCCATGATTTCACTAAACAGTCTGTCTAAATCTTTTCAGTTTATCTCTGCTCTCTCTTCTACCCCGTTGACTCTATGTTTGGCCTCTGAAGTGTGTCACAGAATTAATGGAAATCTTAGTTGTACTCCTTAATTTTTTTCTGTATCTGTTTCTTATTATACACCTGTCTCAACTTTGTCCTCCATCTTGAACTTGTTCTTCAGGTCTTGTCTGGTGATGGGTACCTCATGTGGTTTCTGGAATGGCCATTGTCTTCGCTCACAGTCATTCTAGTTGGCTCTTCGTCAACACTTCAGTTTGTTGTTTGTTTTTTTTTTGCTGAATTTTTCATCCATGTTTTGCACTTTCTCCTCTAACTTACTGTTTTGTTTACTCTAGAGATGGTCTTGCCAAGGTTTTAGGTAGCTTCTCGTAGTCTATACATCTGTGCTTTAGACTTCTATGAGGCCCTTAATCAGAATTCTTTCTCAAATACTTCAGTTGTGTCTGTGATTGTGAGTTCTGCTACAGGGATTTGGGTGGTGGAGGACAGGTCTAGGTGAGTGGTTGTTTTGTAAACTCCTGGTGTCTTTGCAGTGCTTTATGTATCACTTACAACGGATTTGCCTTCTGGTTATAACTTCCCTGCCTTCCAAGTCTGCTAGGTTGTCTTGTTTTCTGCGAATCATCCTACAGGGAAGTCTACATGAAGTTCAGCTGTCGAGACCGGAAAATCTTGTCATTGATTCCTGGCTGGGATGCCCGAGATGATCCTGTCTTAGCAATGGAACAGCTTGACTACCTGGACACACACTGACTGACAGGATGTCTCAGGGGAGTCAGATCCCCCTTCACACACTGAGTTCCATGAACCAGCCGGGGCTAACATCAAAGTTCTCGTCCCACTGTGAATTCTGTGAGAACTGTCAAAACCTGGCAAGATATTTCCACATGTGCAATAGTGGCATGAATGTTATTGGGTAACTACCGATTATATTTAAGGCCCACCCCATGAAGAACTGCATAGGCCAGCTATAAATGTCACCAAAAATCCTTTGTTGAGGACTTCACGGGCCCCAAAAATGAATCTACTATTATTTTACTATGTGGGCATTGTATCAAACTACCCTCTCAGTGTGTCTCTATACCCATATATTGGTCCTCATCTGAGTAACCTTTTATTGTAGTAGAATATAGAGTTTTCAAGTATAAGTGGGACATTTATATCACACACCTCCCAAAGATCTGGAGCATCAAGGACAAACAAGGAGACATTAAGAGCCCAAGGGCAGGGGCAAGATGGCCTGCGGTAAAGCGATGTCCTACATGTATGAAAAGACCAATGCTCTCATGAGTTCACTATGGCTGTGGTTGTCTGCTAAGCCGGTCAGGATTCCAGCATGGGGTTGGAAGCTCATGACTCCTCAACTCTCACTGAGGAGCTGCTCCTATTCGATGGCTGCTAGTAGGGGAGAAATCAGTTTTATTTAGGAGATGTCGCAGTGATTCAAGTTCCTTTAGTCCCTGGTAGGTCAATCATGCTACAGCAGAAGGCCAAACCCACATGTGGACAGGGGTAGTACAATTAAGATTCAGTGAACTATCGGAGAGAGAGAGAGAGAGAGAACCCACAAAATTTGGAAGGAGTGAAAGGTGAAGGATAGTCCTAGAGGAGTTAGAGAAAAAATTGGGGTGAATATGATCAATATACTTTGTAAGATGTGTGGAATTCTAAAATAATTAATAAAGTATTATATTAAAATAATGTACACACAATAATTACTTCTAGTAAAATTTGTCCCATAAATACAAGCTTGGTATAGATGAGAATAGGTCAATATAATATTATCAAGTTAAAAGAATGAAATACCATCTTTTTTAAGTACTCAAGCTAAAAAGAAGTTCTTTAATCTAATCAAACCCACAGTGACTATCATATTTAATTGTGAAAGATTGAAATCTTTTCTTCTACACTGGGAAAAATCCCAGTTTTCTCCAAGGGTGTACTGCAGGGGCTAAAGTAGACAACAAACAAGAGCCACTCAGAATACACAGGAGCTAATGGAAGTATGAGCATCTGCACACGGTGTAATTTCTCAGACAGAAACCACAAGTAATGCCCTTAGAGAGCAATGGGCTAGTTCAGAAAGCTGCAAGGTAGAAGATCAATACAGAGAGACAAATTGTACCTTAGTACTAAAAATAACAATCAAAAAATAAAATCAATAAAAATTTCATTTGTAACACTGTAAAAAAAAAGAATAGCCTCAAAAGATAGACTAGGAAAACAACAGACCATATGGATATGCACAAAAATTTTTCAACAAATGGAATAAAATCATCAGGTAGACTTTCCCCCAGAAATATAATTTTGATTCTTCATAAGAAAATCAATCAACAGAATGACTCCAGGAAAGGACAAGAGGGATAAAACTATGAAACCATCTCGACAGATGCAGCAAAGACATTGGAAAACTCAAACAGGGGTGGGGCTCTTGGGTTTCTGTGGAAAGGGGGTGGCACACAGGAGTGGTAGGGTTGTGGGTGTGTAAGTGCTCAGGATGTGTTTGTGGAAAAGCCTCAGAGACAAAGGGAAACCCCTTAAGCCCACGAAGAGCACGCACTGAAACTTAAAGCTTGCACCATAGCAATGGTAAAATGCTTGACTTCCCAAGGAGCAATCAAGCAAGTTCCATTTCCAGCATTATACTGCAGACACCCAAAGAACAACTGGGCAAGAAAGATCAGCAAAAATCAGCCACACTCCAGATGTAGAAGTAAAAGTATGTCCTACAACAGATGACATGATTGCATGTCTGGGAACCCTTGGAAATATTCAGACACAAATTACACACGGCTTGAAGAAATGAATTCAGTAAATTTGCAAGGTAGCACATGAACATACAAGAATAGATATTTTCCAACTTTATAACAATAATGTTAAAGTAAGTTAAAAAAAAAACAATTCCATCTCTACTAGTACCTAAAAACTAAATTGCCCAAGAGCAAATTTAATCAAACAGATTCTTTTAAGAAAAAGTTAGCTGAAAACTAGAAAGTATTGCGGAAAAAATTAAAGAAACTCTAAATAAATTGAAAACATCCCATCTTAACAGATTGGAAAACTCAGCACTAATGGCAGTATTTTCCAAGACAACCTATAGATAGATTTAATTCAACCTTATCAAAATGATAAGTTATTTCTCTCAAAAAAGCCAAACCTCAAACTCATATGAGCACTAAAGGGTCCCAATAAACAAAACAGTCCTGAAAATGAGGAATATAATTGCTAGTTGCAAAGTGAATTACAAATCGGTACTGGAAAATGAATAAAAATATTGTTTATATTTCTTTCGCATTGGTTTATTGCACTAGAATATTGTATATTATATTTGCATTTGCTTAATGCAATAGAAACTGTGACTGCAGAAATGAACCCAATCTTTTATGCTAAATTTAGTCTCAAAAGTGTTGAAAAGACTACTCAAAGGAGAAAGAAAAATCTCTTTAAAAATGGTGTTTAGAAACCAGATAAAATATTTAAAAGAATAAATGGAACCCCTGTCTTGTATCATACGCTACAGTTAATATGTTGATCTGAAATTTAACAATAAATTCTCAGACTTAACATTAAAATTAAGAGTCACAAAAAAAAATAGATAATGCAAACATTATATATCGGAGGATGCTGTGGTCTGAGAGTGGTCCCAGTGTCCTCAAAGGATGGTCTGCAGGGTAGTATAGTATAAAGTGGTCAGATCTATGTGATGTAAGTCTTAGTGGAAGAACTGTAAGTCACTGGGGTCCTGAGATGCTCTCTAGGAACCAGATGAATTCCTTCTCGAGGGCTGTTTTAAAAGGGTAAGACCTGATCGTGCCTTTGCCCTCTCTGCCCTTGTTCAGGCTGTAGCCGTTGGTTTCTGCTTACCTCCCAACCACTGCCACCTGCCGTCCATCACCTGACGTAGTATGACACAACCCTCAACAGAAGTGAACTGACCCAGATGCCAGACCGCTGAGCCTTTAAGACTCTACACAGACTTTTGTTTTCTTTATATAAAAGAATAAAATCTTCCTCAAACATCCCACTGTAGCAATGTAAAGTTAACACAAAGGGCAACCCGAAGAATGTGAAAACACGGGATGGAAAAACGCCTCTGGAGTTAAGAGCACGCGCTGCCCTCGGAGAGGCCAGACACACGTTTGCTTCCCAGCACCCACTTCAGGTGGCTCCGAGCCACCTGTCACTTCAGCTCCGAGAATCAGACAGTCTCTTCTGGACTCTGAAGGCATCTGCAAGCATGTGGCATACCCTCATAAAGACGCGCAAATACACACTTAAATAAAACAAACCCTTCCAAAAAGCAAGTGGAAAGGAGGCATATAAAAGGAAATAACACATGTGTGAACCACATGTCTGATTTCTAATCCCCCTACTCAGAACACAGTCACTTTTAGACAACAGTAACATAATATTTGAATGTGAAATAATAAAAACACGAGGCAGTTCAACACAGATGAAGGATTTAGATATCTCCCCTAAGAAAACTACAGATGGTGGACAAGCTCGTGAGAAACTGTCCAGCAGGAATAACTGATAAAAAGCATACGGGAACCACAATGAGATTCTACTTCAGATACAGCAGGATAATGTGTCAGAAAAATAAGAAAAAGAAAAATTTATTCAGTGTGGTCCAGTGACTACCCACCCCCAGGTCCATCTTTGGGGTTCAGAAGTGAGATCCAAGTTCAAATAGAGAGTCAAAGTTACGCGCACCTGAGCAGCTGACCTGGGGTTCCACTCACCACTGACCTATCTGGGTTCCAGTCTTTTTTACGTTGCTCTGGCAAGCTGTTGTACTTGTGAAATCTCTCTGAGAGACAACTTCCCCCTCTGGCTGGCACCTGATCCTTCTCTCAGCATGAGATAATTTTAACCCAAAAGCAGAATATAGAAAATGGTAGCAAAATGTGAAAAAAAAAACCACTCCTTGTAGGAACATAAAACGGCACAGATACTCTAGAAAAGTTTCTCAGATATTAAAGATGGAGCTACCGTGTATGAGCCAGCAATTTCCCCTCAGGTATTTAAATATAATACAGAGAATGAAGATGAGTGTACAAGCAGAAACTAAACACAAAGGCTTCCACAGCACTGACATGAGGCAAAGGGTAAAACATCACAAACATTCATCACCAGAGAGGCAGACAGTATTAGAACATCCAGCCATGGAAAGCAGCTCCTGATCACTCCCATACCCTCTCCCCACTGCTGCACGGGCAGTGTGTCTCGTCAGCAAGGCCAGTGTTAATGTAGTCTGCAGTAGTCCCCAGCTGGGTAGGATGACAGATAACTTCTCTTCCGTGGGGGTACACATAGCACCTACCAACACTAGGATAAAGCTTCCAGGATGCCACATTTCTCTTGTTCTAAGACATAATGCCAAGTTCTGTGAGCAACAAAAAACAATGTTCCGCTAACCTGCAACATCTGGGGAATCTAGGGAATGCTCACTGAACAACTTGAAAAGTGCCAGTGGGATTTAATTTTGGCTCCCTGTGGTGTCTAGGAGAAGCATAACCTCTCCATAGGTAAACTCGATTTACATACCATAGTGTGTGTGTGTGTGTGTGTGTGTGTGTGTGTGTGTGTTAGTGACAGTTCTATTTCTCGAAGGAGACAAGCAACTCAAATGAGAGAAAGCGTTTAATTGGGAGCTTGCTTACAGTTTCAGAGGTTTAGTCCATTGTCATCATGGTGCAAAAGTGGCATGAATGTCAGGAGAGAAGCAAACCACTTTTTAATTGAACTTAAAGCTCCTTGCCGGGCGGTGGTGGCGCACGCCTTTAATCCCAGCACTCGGGAGGCAGAGGCAGGCGGATCTCTGTGAGTTCGAGGCCAGCCTGGTCTACAAGAGCTAGTTCCAGGACAGGCTCTAAAAACGCTGCAGAGAAACCCTGTCTCGAAAAACAAAAAAAAAAAAAAAAAAAAAAAAGCTCCTTCATGAGATAGAACTTGACACTGGTAATGAGGCCAAGAAACTAAGACTTGATGGGGTCATTGCCCCAGGGCAAAACTTACTACTAAATATCTGATAAAGGAACATAGCAATGAAATGGCATTCTGATGTACATACAGATCAGTAAACTGCTCAATCTCATCATGGAAGCTTCTTCTTTCACTAGGTGGTGAAGCGCGAACCCACAAAGGTATAATACCCAGCTTATTAAGGGGTGCCAGGAAACAGACGAATGCATAGATACGGAGTAAGGCTGACGCCTCCGCTGATCCCAAGCCGCCTCTCTGCCACTCGGTCTCTGACCGTACCAAGTAGGAGCCAGCACAAGAGAGCGTGCTTCCCCTCCCGTTCATCAGTTTTCATATAGCACACAAGATCACACCCTAAGACGCGGTACCCCAAAGCGATTGGCAGAATGAATTCCCACAAGATGGCAATTATCACAAAAGACCCACAACAGGACAACATTCAGAAAGCGAGAGTCCTTGGGGGTACTCAGCTCTTAACGAGATGTCTTTATCTCTGCTCTCCCTTCAACGTCCAGGGAACTATGTGGAGAGTGAATAGATTGTGGGAGTCAAAGGTGATTGATGACTCCAATCAAACAGCATCTTCCAGACACAGCAAGGCAAGTATGAACTCACAGAGATGGTGTCAGCACACACAAGACCTGCACAAACTCAATCCACACAAAAATCACAATACAGAGAAGCAGACACAAAGTCCCATCCTCTACTGAGAGGCTATTCACAACTGGTAGTTCCTAAAATAAGAAAATTAGTTTTCTCCAAAAGAGTGACAATGGGTATGTCAGCATACTCTAGCACAGACCCCTGCCCAGAAGAAGCTGACTAGCACCAACCAGACTCTGGGTTTTTCAGGTTCTCTGTGTGTGTAAGTGTGTGTATGCACATGTGTATATATTTGCATGTATATATTTAGATGCATATATATAATGCATGTGTGTATGCTATCTCCACTGATACTCTCAAAGGAAAACAGTTTTCTACAGTAGTCTCACTGGGTATATTCACCATACTTACAGGCAGGCCTCTTGCACAATGGTCGATGACCAACACAAAATGAACTCAACTATTTCTATTATTTATTTATTTATTTATTTATTTATTTATTTATTTTGCAGCCTAGCTGCAGTTTCCCCTCCCTCCTCTCCTCTCAGTCCTTCTCCCCTCCCCACCCCCTCTGTTCCCACTCCCCTATCCACTCCCCCTCCATTTCTGTTTAGGACTTAAAAACTACAAAAGCCCCATAATTATTCATGCTAAAAACTAAACAGCTGTTACATTATAGATGCTAGATCCTGTTTTCTACATTTATTCTTATATATTACCTATTGAAAGAAAACAGATTTCTCCTTGAACATTTGTGTTAAAGATGCTAAAATTAAACAGCGTCTAGTCGGTTTCTTATTTTCTTCGTTCTGACCGGATACAGGGGATTGAACCCACGATCTGTAGCATGCCAGAAAGGTCCTCTATCATAATGCTACCCCTGTAAACAAAGAGAAGTTATACAGAAAGTCTCTAAATAGTTCTCAGCATTTCTTTAATTTAAAATAACTGGGGCAATGACTCCTTTATAGCTATGGGTAAGGCATTAGGTTGGCTTGTTGAAAAAGTCTGGCAAGTCGAGGCATACATTAAGCCTTACTTCATTTTTATATTTTTACATTTAGCTGCAAAGTAAAAGACGTTTAATAATCTCATGGTTTGATTAATGAATTCAGTTATAAGATATATACCTGGAAACAGATCCTTTCAAATACCAGCCCTCAGCACTAGGAGTCATCGAGTGAGCTAAGAATTTTCATCAACTTTTTAAAAGACTGTCCAATAATCTATAAGCATAGTCCATGCAGGCTTTAAACACTTGGTGGTGGCCCATGGCATTCCCCAGTATTCATATCCACTCACCATGCAATGAGATATTGTTACCATAGTGGA
Organism: Arvicola amphibius; assembly: GCF_903992535.2. Taxonomy (NCBI): domain Eukaryota; kingdom Metazoa; phylum Chordata; class Mammalia; order Rodentia; family Cricetidae; genus Arvicola; species Arvicola amphibius. The sequence goes on from NC_052064.1 coordinate 19,387,288, forward strand.
AAATGAGGACTATCTACTCACACTGACATGGCGTCAAAGAACACCATTCAGCTCACCTTGGGATTCTACAAGAGTTCGTCCAGTCTCCTGACACCAACCAACTGGCTGAATGTAAGAACTGTTAGCATCACACTTGCAAAAACAAGACTCTGTGTTTACACTCAACAGTACTTGATGTCAAGGGTTTGAATGTGAAATGTCACCTACACAAGTAGCACTTGGCGCCCACCTATTACCACTCATTCTAAAGGCTGACGAACCTTTTGGATATGGTGCATAACTGGCAGATGTAGGCCCACAGGAGTGAACTGGACCATTATAGATAATCCTTATTTTGGCCCGGGGGCTCAGCTTGCTGAATGAGCACTCAGCAAAACAACCACTCCAGATCCCACTGCCCCAGCCAGAGGCTGTCTATCACCATGCCTTCCCCACCCTCTCAAACACTAGGCCAAAATCATCCTTCTTCCTTTGCATTGCTCCTATGGAGATACAATCACAATGTCAAAGAGCGGTGACCATGCTGGACCTAAAGAGGTCTCATGGGGAATAGCACTTCATAGTTACCAAAAGCTAGAACCAGCTTCAAGTGTAGCAGTTTCAAGTGGGTGATCAGTCTTCTTGCTTTCACAACTTTCTTAAATTGGAAAGGACAGAATAAAGTGTGGGTGGGACTAACACAGAGCTGACTGTAGGTGATCCTGGGCCAATGTCCTAATCAGTATCTCCATCCACTCTTACTAATAACAAAGCCAACTATTAATAGGAAGAAGTGTCAGATGTGAACAAGACTGCCAAATCAGACCAAAGATAGCTACATTTTTCTTCCTTTGACTTTCCAAAGGATCCGGAATATTAAATATAAGCCACATACAACTACTCTGTGTTCTGTTTCTCAGTTCAAAGGAGAATCAAGACCCCCATCAGGTGCATGCTGGGCTGCAGCTTGGGCAGAGATTTGTCAGTAGTTCAGACCACACACAGGAAATGTGACAAAAATTCTTTTTGCCACTACCTATTCCAGAGTTCAGGTTATTAACCCGTAAGCCCTTTCAACTTGGACAAAGTCAGTTTAATAGCTCCATAGCACACATTTTCCTACTCCCCACAGGCTTTCAAATCATTCATTCCCATTTTCCTAGGATCTTTTGTGTGCAAGGCTGAGACCCCACACCCCATGGGGAAAAAAATTCAACCCTACAATGTCTTGTGCTCCTCTTCTTAAATCTATTTCCATTACAAATGAGATAAAATATGAGAGCAATGGCAAGCCCTGGGCTGTTTCCATTACTTCAGGAGAGAGACCACTGAGTAACTTCACATAGGATGGGGAAAATGGAGAGGGAAGAGGTGCTTTTTAATTCAACAATCCATGTGGAAGAGAGGCAGCGAAAAGTCAAATGAAGGATTCCTGGTGTGAGTTACTGTAAAGACAGCCACAGCGCTGGTAAGAGGAATTCTGAATACTAAATACGGATGCAGGCAAAGCACATGCATACTGATGTCCCACCAGTAATCAAAGTTGTCATCCCAGTTCTCAAAAGGCACTCGTACACGGTCTTCCACAACATCTACAATGGCCTCCACACACACCAAGCAAGGGTTTCTCCTGTACACAGCCTCCAGCTTCATCCCGACCTGAGACTCCTTTGGCACTGGCCCATTCTAATACAGCACCGGAGTGGGAGAGAGACACACAATCAAACAGGTCAACCAATGGAACTGAAACACTGTGGGAATTTCTACGGCACTGAAGTACTAACAAGATCTATATAATATCAACATTTACTTATCTGACTCTGGAAGGGAGCGGGCAAAGGCTCCCCCAAGGACACCAGTTTCCCACTGGCTTTCCACTTTAGTTCTATAGAGATATTGTCTTTCCTTATCATCTTGTTTCCCTGTTCAGTTCTTAGAGTAATATGAATGGATTCTAAGACTCAGTGTTTACTGAACACAGTCATATCGAGTGATAAATGCATCATGTACTCCATGTAGCCAATGAAATTTCCAAATATCACTATGGGAAAAGTGATAAAGGTTATGCCCGATAGTACACACACAAAAAGTTTTTAATGTGATAATGGAATTCAAAACTAGTGTTTTCTCAATGTTTAAAGAATGTTTTATGTTGTGAAAATTACAGACATAAACACAAATGGTTTTAATGCCTATATATTTCTAGAAGAAGATATAGGTTATGGTTAATGTAACTCTACCTTCTGTATGAAATAGTTATAATTAGTCAGTCATGGAGCTTTAAGATATACACAATAATGGAGGCTGGAAGAAGATTTCCTTTGTCTCTCTCTTTATCTTTCAGTAGACTTTATTTTTAAAGCAATCTCATATCAGCAAAGTCAATTTCCTTGACATATAATTCTATGAGGGACATATAATAAACATCTAACATTAATATCAATATTGGGAAAGTGAAACCTATTTCAGTAAGAAGTTTACTAGGTACAGGACCCTCAGTGGATAGGGACAGCAGGCAGAAGAGGGAGAGGTTCCCTAGAGGGCAGAGCCCAGTCCTAGCTCCTGCCCTGTGTCACACTCCCCAAATGACCACTCACTACTGAGTATAAGGAATAGCTGGGCATTTAATTTTCATTCTCCACGGAAGGAAGGGTCACTGAGTTGCTTGGGACATGGAAGCAGGAGGGGCCTACTCTAGTCAAATCTTGGTACAGTATCCATAAATCTGCCCCAAAATCCTCCTTTTGTTTTCTGCATCTACTCTACACATGTGACAGCATCTGTCTGGAGTATCTACTCATTTCAAAACACCAAACTCAAGCTTAAGAAATTAATTTATTGCAAGCAAAATGGAAAAAATAGCCATAAAAGATATTTTAGATAAGTGTTAGCAGGTTGTGAGCCTGGCCTTTAATGGCTGAGCCATCTCTCCAGCAGGCTTAATTTAAGTTTTCTGTGTTTAATTGCAATGCTAAAGGACAAACACAAAACAGAACAAAACAAGAAGCTATATGCCTTGGGGAGACTATGATAAATTAAGTCAGGAAAGGTAAGGGCAATTAAGACATTTTGTAATTTATTATACTTAAAAATATAACAGCATATAAAGCAAATTTTAAGAAACTTAAGCTTGGGGAAGAGTGAGGTTTACAGGAAGGAAGACGATACTCACAGGACTTCCATTCCTGAATAATTTCTTGGGAGCATTTGCAATCTACAGGCCTTCAAGTAATCCATCCAATCTTATCTTTTCTATAACCTAAAAAGTATATATTATTCAACATACCTACAAGATGCCACCACATTTATTTTACATATATTACTATTCCTAGTTTTAATCTTCTGTTATGTATTCAGTAACTCCCTAGCTCATCACAAACGAGTTATATTAAATCTCCAAGTTGTTTTCATGTTGTTTAAATGTCTTAAGTTCAAAGTTGTTGAGTGTAGTTTCCATAATAAATGTAGGTCCCCACAGATGATTAATGTCCACTGAGATACAGTGTTGCCACAATCCTACCCAAGGCATTTAAGGAAGGGCACAAAGGGTGAGAGGAGAGTCCCATCCAGCATGATTGTCACTCACCAGGAAGCCAGGTCACAAAGACAAAGAGAGGTCTTGATTCTTTAGTAGTTCCAGTGGCCAGACACTTGGGAGAGATTAGCAACCCCTTCACAATCCAAAGGCCATCCTGGGTTCAATACCCAGCACTGCCAAAAATCCAAAGGCCATTTGGCAGGCCAACTCTCTACTCCTAATCTTTATACATCACCCAGTAAAAATGCATTATCCTCCCATGGATGTGACCTATATGAGCGAGAATTTCTGGAAAGAAGCCGTGTCTGCACAGACTGACTGGCTACTTAGGATTATTTTGGTCCTGTGGGGAGGTTGATGTTGAAGGTCAAGAGACTAAGGACCTTATCTAGGGGTAGTTCTGACAATCTGTTACAGTCATGCCTTGCCCACTTCTGCATCAGAACAAAAACCCCAAACCTATTGGTAGAATCTTTTTGGAGTCTATTAACTTAGCAAACCACTGGCTTCCACCAACCCAAAAGCTAAAGATCCATCGGATAACAAACACCTTGGGCCTCTAGGAAAGCCTCCTCCATCTTGCCGCACCTGCCCCTCTGATTTACTCATCTGTGTATTTTAAACTCACCTTGACTCATGACTTTCTTTGTTCTGTGAAACTAGTAAAAATCTGTGAAATTGTTTGCACATGGAAACACGGAATTTGGGATAACCTAGATACATGTTCCAGGGCCATGGTCACTCAAAATGGCTCCAGAACAAACTATCTCTTATTCCCTTTAGGGTGAGAGACATGATTTCTGCATTGACACCTGAAGTGGCCCCAGTGAGACAGCATCAGCATTTTCTTATTGAATCTATAAGCCAAATTCTTTGCAGAGTTCAAGACGACATTCACACATGAAACTGTACTTTTCCACCATGGTTCCTCCACTAGTCTCCTCTCCTCGAGAAGGCATCCTGGTCAAATACCCCCTCCCCCAACACACACACACACACACACACACACTACTCCAGGACTTCAACAGCCTCTGGCTTCTGCTCTTGCCTGGGGGCCAAGCCTCTTTCTCATTTTATTGGAGTGTCTGGGATCCTGTGACTTCAGAGAGGCCTACAGCATCAACTGAAAGAGCATCCTGGGACCTGATTCAGCCCTTCCCCTCCTCTGAAGGACAGCCCCACAGAGCCTGAGGCTTTACATTTTCTGTTGTTCCATATGGAGCACCAGTACACACTAAAGGCCCCATAATGTCTACTGGATGAGTGATCCCACTGACTGTCACCAGCTCTCATCAAAACCAGCAATTCGAAAGACTGCCTTCAGCCCCAGGCATCTGCAGAAAAAAAGCCTGATTCCTAAGAAGAGGGAGACTGCACTCCCATCCAAAACATCCCGCAGTCGTTCAACAACCTAATGCCCAAACAGGAAACCAATGATAGTCCAAAGAGCCTGGACCAAGGTATCTCACAGCAGTACAGATTCAGCCTTGACTGCCTGGCCCACATGTCTCGCAGGAAACAGAAGACAAACACAGAACTCCATTTCCCATCGTAAAAAAAAAAAAAAAAACAAAAAAAAAACCCAACCGTGGCATTTTATAGTCTCATTCTTTGCTTTATTTCCAAATCTGTCGCAAATTTAGAGTACATCAAGGCTCTTCCCTGCGTGCTATCACTGATCGAGTATAATATTTCATTTCAAATAGGATCTAGAACATCAATTTCTTGCTATAAGGATTAATAAGCTTTATATATGATTAAGTGCTCCCAAACAATGATATCTGTTTACCATAAACTCCTAGACTTAGAAAGACACATGGACCTTGCTTTTACACTTCTCTCTAAGGCCCTGCCATGGTCTTAGTCTTTTTGGAGATCAAACTTTTGTTGGAAAATTCAATTCACACCCAGTTCCCCTGTGAGTGTTTTATGAAATGGTGTTAAAATAAAAACAAAATAGCAAGTGTCCCTCTCTCCAGCTGATAAATGCACCCCGGCTTACCTTTAGGGATATGCAATTCATGCTTGGTCTTTTCACACCACCCCAACTGGATGAATGTCAGGGGAACTAGCATTGGTCCAAAAAATCACAGCAGCTCAAATCACCATCAAAATGCAGTCTCAGCCGGTAACCACACACCTGAAACTGAGAAAGTCCACAATTGTTCATTGTGGAACTGAAGAGGGCTCTAAAACCGACAAAAATAGACAACTATTTAGTTGACATCATCAACACGAACCTGTCCAACTATCCATCCAAACATTTTCACCAGGGAACAAGTGTCTATGTGATATGAAATACGACTAAAACAAAATGCTGATGAAGGGGTATCTAGAACTTTCTGTAAAAATATATCCTTGAGATGAATCTAGAAATCTGGGGTCAAAACAAATGTTTTTAATTGGCTATTAATTCAGTACCTACCAATTTTTTTTTTTTTTAGAAAACGTATCTTCTGCTGGTGGGCTTAATTCCCACCTCAAGAGAGTAGAGACTGACATACAGAAATGACCTTAGCCCATGGAGCCAGTGGATTTAACACAGAAAATAATGGCAGTCTGAGAAATACTTCCTCCAGGATTTCTGTACAAGTCTAATTGCCTTTGCCATCACATAGAACATGTGAATATGACTTTTCAGTTCAATGCTTTACAAATTCAGACATCTTTTATTGATTTAATAACATGCTAAATAAACATTACATTTTAAAATCCATTTCATTTCATCAATGGCAGTTCTGTGTGTGTAATCTTCCTAAAATTAAGTGTATTTAAATGAATATATATTCATTAGCCCGGCTAACCTATGAATAATTATGTCACTGAAAGAGGTGGAATAGCATCCTTAGATTATCATCAACTTTAGGACAGATCTATTTTTTTCACTTAACTCAATGATAAATATTAGTTGATGAAGAATTTACTAGAAAATTCATCATAGAAAAACATTTTAAGAAGTGTATTTTATACATTATTGACCAAATTAATAGACTGGGACCATTTACGACAGAAAGTGCTGAGGTTTGCTATTTTCTACAAAACTGTCACCACACAACTGACCCAAGGCAGTAGCAAGTCTTCTTACCTCGGCTACAGATAGCACACAGAATACAGAAGGACGTCGGGGACCAACGCCTTCTAATCTCATTCCGACCTGAAAGCCATTTTCATGTTCCGGGAAGGATTGATCCTATGAAACTTCCGGATACCATATCAGCCACTGAGATTTCTTCGCATTTAATATAGAACATTTTATGGCACTGATATGTGGAATTTAAAAATAACAGGATTCCTAAAAGCAAAATAGAAGAGTAGCCATCAGAAGCTGGGAGGGGAGTGGGGGGAGAAGATGTTCCTCCAAGCTTCAAAGCTGCAATCAGACAGCAGCACTGAATGAGAAGTATTTATGGAGATGAATATATTCATGTGTGGAATGCACATAACATGTTGTCATGTGTGAATGATAATTATATGTGATTACAGCTTACCGAAAGTGAAGAAACAGAATTTAATAAAGGAATGTACCACGTAGTTTGGAAGCTTAATTTTTAAAGTGTAATATTTATATCAATTCTTTGATATGTTTATTCATATATATAATATATTCCTTTCTCTAATTCAGCCCAGGTCTAGGCCTCCTTCTTAACTTCACGCCCTCTTTTATTTTTTTTAATAACCTTCCAAGTCCAATTTGTGCTGCCAATAAATTTAAGGCCATGGAGTCACCCATTGGAATGGTTGACCTACTGGGTGCCACACCCTCAAGAAAACTCAGTCTTGCCTCTTCAGAAGCAGTTATCTGCCAATAGATCCTCAGCTAGGGGTTAGGACCAGTGAGACTGGCTTGATCTTATGCAGTTCTCATGCGGGCCATCACACCCACTGTGACTTTATTAATACAGCGTTCCTAGCATGTCTAGAAGGCACTGTTTTCCTCTGGCTTCCCTGGGCCTCTGGTTCTTTTCTTTCTGCTCCTTCCTCCATGCGGGTACTGTCCCCGACATGAAGAGAGTGCCACAGATGTCCCGATTGTGAGCTGAGCTCTTTGCACTTTTGCAAATTGTAGGTTATTATTATTATCATTATTGATGGTTTATTATACAACTGGACCTGTTTATATGATCTGAGAGCTGTACTAAACTATGAATTTAGAGACAGTAACTAAAGGCCAATTGATATTGCAGCCAATTAAAATAGTAATCGTAGTAGATTGGGAAGCTGGACTTTAACATGCTTTCAAAGAGTTCATCTATAAATTTCTTATGAACCTAATTTTGCCCACCCCTCCTTTCTGTTCTCTGGACAATAATGTTTTGTGGATTGCACAGATGATCTATCCCCAGTCTGTGGCTGGACTCTTTGCTTTGCTGACAGTGATGTTGATACATATAATCCCACCCACCCACCCTGTCTCCAACATATTCTTGCTGTGTGGCCTAGGAAGGCCTGGAATTCATGATCCTTCTGCTTCTATGGCCAGAATCCTGTGAGCCACTTTGAATTTTAAAACAGAAAATCCATGAAGCCCCACGTCTTATCCAGCTGCATATGCAGCCTGTGGAAGCCTAACTCTAAGGTGTCTAACTTCTCAGAAGTTTCGAAAAGGTACAGTCAGAACACAGCTTCTCTGCAAGGGGGGTGGCTAAGCAAACACATGGAAGCTCAATACTGGACAATCACAAGAAAGGAGCTTCTGGTTATACAACAGAGAGCCAAAATCATCTAGCCTCAGTCAGCCAAGCTGCACAGGAGAGGGGGGAGTAACCGGGAAAGATGGAGAGAAAAGGTGGGCAAGCTTGAGACAAGAATAGATACAGCAAAGCAGCCTGAACTTGACTGATCTGGAAACTGCACAGCATGGAGCCACAAGGGAGACCCTCTGTGTGTCTTGGTATAGGCAGTATGCTGCAACCAGGAGCTGGGCTGAGAAGCAGCCCGTGGTTTTCTGTTCCTTGCAACTCATAGCAAGCTTTGCCACCCTGTCCTCCCAAGGGTTTGCCTGGGGGCAAAGAGAAGCACCAGTCAAATGTGACATGAAAAGCTATGCAGTGGGATTCAGGCCTTGCACACAGAGGAGAGCAGGGCTGCCTTTCCCTTTAAGACAGCAGCTAGAGTTAGTCAGACACTGAGCAAGCATGTGCATGGCACCAGGGACTGGGACTCAGAAACGTGTAATCCTAGAGCAGGACCTGCAGCATCCTTCCAATCGTGACGATCTGTTGTTCGAGCCTGCATGCCCAGCAAGCTCGGCACAGATCAGCCCTGGCATGACATAAGACAATCTTCCTATGAGGAATCCCATCTAAAGGAATCCACACTCCAGTCTGCCTTGTACTAGGAAGCAGGGAAACATTTCCAACTGGCTTCAGTGACAAACCATTTCCGCTGGCTTCACTGTGTGCAATATTTGAAAGTAAGAGTTGGCTATCTCCAGCCATTGTGCTTCCTGGAGGATATGTCTCAACCAGACATGGAGGAGAGAGTGGCAAAGGGAGAAAGAACTCACTCCTGCTTGTGGACCTGTCCCAACAGTGACAATATTTAAATGTATTTTAACTTCACACTTCTTTGATTTGTCTGTATTTGCTGATACACAAGTATATATGCACATGTATGTGTGTGCATATGTCTCAATGTGTCTATGTGTGTATGTATCTGTCTCTGTGCGTGTCTGCACGTGTGTGAATATGTTTATGTGTATGTTTGTGTATCTGTCTGTCTGTGTGTCTGCATGTGTGTGCATGTCCACGTGTATAAGTATCAGTGTGTGTGTGTCTGTCTACCTGTGAGTTTCTCTGTATGTGTATGTGTGTGTCTCTGTATATTTGCATGTGTGTATATATCCATGTGTACATGTGTATGTGTGTCTGACTGTGAGTCTCTCTGTATGTGTATGCATGTGTGTATTTGTGTATACCTATGTGTCTGCGTATTTAAGAGTTTCTTTTCCTGTTTGGGGGGTCTGCAGGGTTTTGCTCTTGTTTTGCTGTGGTTATGCTTTTTCTCTCTCTCTCTCAATCTCCTTTAATTAATAGAATTCTTTTATTTTATACAAATTGTTTTATAATTAGGGTCTTCATTTGACACTTTTCAGCATTTTCATTTTATTCTCTCTTAAATGTTTCCTTGTTTAAAAAAAATCTTGAAAACATTTTTCTGTCAGTATACTTCTTCCCTTACCAATGTGGCAGTTGTTACCAGAGCTATACATTATATAATATTTTATTTTATTTCTGATTCCAATTCAATGCTATTTGCTTCTGTTAGTGGTAATCCTCCTCCCTACAGATACTGGGGATCAAAGACACGCTTTGCCCTCCATCATGGAAGAACATTCCTCGCCTAGCTTAAGAATCAGCACATATTGCTCAATTCTACACACCCTACTCAATGTCAAAATGATACTATAACTCAAAAGAGAAAGGAGATTAAGAAAAAAAACCTGAAGCCAACAACCAGTAGCCATGCATGCGAAGTGTGATGGTCCTAAAGACCTACCCATGGATAGATACTCCACCTCCTGTAGTTATAACAGAGACAAAATAAACAGGCTGTGGATACTTCTTCAATGCAGGGGCCACCCTATGTTACACCCAGGCCATCTCAGACTCCACAAGGTTGATAAGACTAGGAATGACTACAGACAGCGTGCCCTACATATGCAACCATGTACAATCGTCCTGATCTTATAAGACCCCCAAGAAAAGGCAGGAACTTCAGGCTCTGATACACTCCACACTGTCAGAAGACAATGATGTCACAAGAGAAATCAAAGAAGAATTCACCACAGATCCAGCTGGAAACACGTTGAACTCCTTACTATAATCCAGTATCCCTGGTAATTGTCAAAAAAAGGGGCTGGGGAGAACAAACTAAAGGTATAGAAAATGTATTCAGTGACACAGTACCAGGAAACTGCCCAGTACTTGGGGAAACGTGGATATACAGGTACAAGGATTGTCTGGAAACTCAGAAAATTGACCAGAAAAGATCCCTTTCATGGTATACTTTAGACAAAATGCCAACAGTAAAGAACTGAGAGAGAATCCTGTACTGAAAGAGCCAAATCACTTATCAGGGCAGACAACATCTGAATAATATCAGATTTGTCAATAAAAATTCTGAAGCCAGGGTGATGGTTGAATAGGCATAGCTCCCATAGACTCATATGTTTGAATGCTTGGCCCACAGGAAGTGGCACCATTAGGAGGTGTGGCCTTGTTGGAGTAGGGGTGGCCTTGGGGGAAATGTGTCACTGTGGAGGTGGGCTTTGATTCCCAGTGTGGTACACAGTCTTCATTTCTGATGCCTGCAGATCAAGATGTAGAACTCTCAGCTCCTTCCTTCTCCAGCACCATGTCTGCCTGCACACCATGTCCTGCCATGATGATAATGGACTAAACTTCTGAAACTGTAAACCTGCCCCGATTAAATGTTTTCCTTTAACAGAGTTGCTGTGGTCATGGTGTCTCTTCACAGCAATAAAACCCTAACTAAGACACTAGGTAGCTATCTAGCCCAGATTACAATATCAAGAACAAGTATCCTTCAGAATACAAGGAAGTCAAGGTCAGTATAAGCTAAAGCAATCATGACCACTCCCATATCACAGATGATACCTGAAGGAACCCTAAACACAACAGAGCAAGGTAAACACAATACAAAGAATAAAGAAAATAATAAGTCCTACTGGAAGACTAAACAAGAAAACTAGAATTAATTAGGAAACAATTAAACATCAGTTTTTTTAAGTATGCCAAGAATTAGTACACACCTAATTGTAGCACGGGATTTATTTTTTTAATTTTATTTTATTAAAAATTTCCATCTCCCCTCCTCCTCCCCCTTCCTTCCCCTCCCCTCCACTCATACCCCCACTCCCTCCCTCTCCAGGCCAAAGAGCAGTCAGGGTTCCCTACACTATGGGAAGTCCAAGGTCCTCCCAGCTTCCCCCAGGTCCAGGAAGGTGAGCATCCAAACTGACAAGGCTCACACAGAGCCCGTCCATGCCGTAGAATCAAAGCCCATTGCCATTGTCCTTGGCTTCTCAGTCAGCCTCCACCACATTCAGAGAATCTGATTTGATCACATGCTCCATCAGTCCCATTCCAACTGGTCTTGGTGAGCTCCCATTAGATCTGTCCCACCATCTCAGTGGGTGAACGCACCCCTCACGGTCCTGACTTTCTTGCTCAAGTTCTCCCTCCTTCTGCTCCTCATCAGGACCTTGGGAGCTCAGTCCAGTATAGCACTGGATTTAAATGTCCTAATTCTCCAAAGAAAAGCTGACTGGCTACTGGAATTATAATTAAATACTTTTATATTTTCAGCCTATAAAAACATAATACTCCATCAAATACAGTCTGGAAGTTAAAAGTTAAAAATTTATTTGGAATATATATATATATATATATATATATGTATGAAAATATATATATACATATATATATATACATATATATATATATATATATATATATATATTCCAAATAAATGAAACCCAGGCAAGGCAGGTGGATCTATCTATACATGTCTCATAAAGCAGATTTCAAGTGATTAAAAAAACATGAAAGTTACTACATGTTAGTAAAAGGAAAAACACACACAGAAGACACAGTATATACTTTGCTATACATTCCAATATATTTATTTTATAGTAGTATATATGCTAAATTATATACAAATTACTATATATTTATTATATACAGTATATGTATATAGAGAACATCTCTACATGGAATCTCATAACCCAATGCTAAGGGAAACCACAAACATAGAAGTCCTAGTCCAAAACCAGTGAATGTTTGCAGCATCCTGCTCTGGCCAAACAACCACCCAGCTCTGAGAAAAGGATAAAAACTCCACACTAAACTACAGTTAACATGAACTTAACAGACATCTTCATAATGTTCTATCCAAAACTGCAGTCTATGCATTCTTTACAGCAGCTCACAGAACATTCTCCAAAATAGAACACATTTTAGGCAAAAAGCCAAGTCATTACAAAAAAAGAACCAAAACAATTGCTCAGAGCCCATCAGATCAAAATTAGAAATCAAAGGCAAGAGAAAGAACATTGTCGACAAAAATATGAGATTGAGAAATGACCTTAAAATGATTAGTAATTCATTGAAGAAATCAAGGAAAGGGCAGTGTCCTAGGATCAAATGAAAATCAAACATAAGAATCTGTAGGATATAGCAAAAGAATGAAAAGGGGCATGTATGGCCGTGAGAGATAATGAAAATAAACAACACAATGATGCATCTTTGGAACCCAGAAAAAAAGAACAGGTAAAACAAACAAACAGATGACAGAAGAATATGACCAACCCCGTATCAGTAGAAGGGCAGAAAGAAATGATAAAGATCAGAGCAGAAATGAGTGATACAGGCTTTAAAAGGGTGACTCAGAGCACCAATGAACTGATTCTTTGTGGAGATTAAGCACACAGAGAAACCCTTAGCCAAAATGCCTAAGAGAAACAGAGAACTGTATTAATAAAATCAGGTCAAAAAGAGAGAGAGATTGCAACAGATAACACTGAAATACAGATTAGGGATTATTTGAAACAATGCACACCTCAGTAAGTTCGAACAAAACCAAATAAATGGATATATTTCTAGATACACATGACTTACTATAATGGAATTTGTATATCTTAAGAAAACTTTACTGATCAATAACAAGTAACAAGACTGTTCTTCTTTTTATTTCTTTAAATCCAGGACAGTGCGGAAGCACAGCAGCTTGCTTTATCAAATTTGCTCCTCTAAGGAGTCTATAAAAGGGAAAAGCTAGGAACACATCTTACAAAGTCAGAGTTAATACTGAATACAAGTGCAACAAAAACTATAGAGAGCTTCCTGAAGGACTGGAAGTAAGGAGAACTGTCCACGGCTGAGCATGGCAGTGCATATTCTCATCCCCAGGACGCGGGAGGCAGAGGCAAGAGGAAGGTGAGTTCAGAGACCGTCCTGCACTACTACGGTGTCAGATGCTATCTCGGAACAATGAAAATGAAGGTGCAGGATGGATGGAACAGTACAGTCATCCATGACCAAGTGAGTTTCATCCCGGAATACAGAGCTGGCTCAACACATGCAAAGCAATCAAAGGCAGCACGTAAACAGGACCAAGTCTGAAGGAACTAGAACTAGGAGGATCACACCTCAACACAATAAAGGCTGTATATAACAAAGCCATACCAACAACACACTCAATAGGGGGAAACTGAAAGTATTTCCTCTAAATTAAGGAACAAGACTTTTGATTCTCATTGCTTGCACTTCCTAAGTAAAGCACTTGAAATCTTAGCTGGAACACTATGACAATTACGATGATTTCAGGCTAACATGTTGGCATCACACGGTCTTGTGTTTTAGCTGCCTTTTTCATGGCCAGGGGCACTATTTAGGAGCCTATACAATCGTTACAGGGTAAGGCTTAGCCTGAGTAAGTAACTCATTATGAGCCGGCCGTTTATGGTTCTTCCTGGAACTTGATCCTGATCTTACACTTTCTGCTTCCTGGTTGTTCACAGTAGGGTGCCCCCACCCATACTTCTGTTGTCATGAACTTTACCATAGTTTTTGTCATGAAAAACTGAGACCCTCTGAAACCATGAGCCAAAATAAATACTTTCCTGCCAGAAGAAATTTTTTTTTTTTGGAAGGCATTTTGGTCACAGTGACACAAAAAAAATATTACTATAATAACCAGGAAAAGAAAAACGCTGGTACCAAGAGTGGGGTCACTGATGTGACCATACTTAATCATGTGGCTCTTGGGCCTTTGGACAAGTTTGAGGAAGGAACATTTCCCAGATGGGCACTAAAGCAGTTCTAGATTTTTTTTTGAAACAGCTTTCAATGATTGAGACGGTTGAAATTACCTGTCCACTTGACAGAATCTGGTATCATCCAAGGGATGAATGATGTCTAGGAATGTCTATGGGGTATTATCCTTATCGTGGCAATTTATGTGGGAAGACCCAACCACTGAGGTGGTCCGGTTCACTGGTCAGGATCCTGAACTATCAGTGGGTGGGCTGGGCACAAGCATTCATCATTCTCTTCTTTCTAACAGTAGATTCGATACAACCAGCTGCCTCAGGCTCCTCTGCCTTGACAGCTTCACTGTGATAAACCATATCTCTGGGAGCCGAAACAAACACCTAGCAAAAGAAAATCAGCCGGGATGATGAATGGTTTGGGTGAGATTTCAGAAGATCAGAATATCAATGTTCACAGAAATGTAAACAGTTAAGACTGGGCTCTGGCAAGAATCTGGGTATGTTTTGCCCATGTTCCCAAAATATGAGTGAGGCTAAATTAAAAACAAACTGACAAATATTTTTCTGATTAGGCAATTTCAATCCAGCATAGCATTCAGACTATAACATGGTTACTGCAGGCTTGTTTCAGACAGGTTTACGGTGAGAATTAAGAAAGAAAATCAGATATGGATGATTTGAGATACACATATGTTTGGCTATAAAAAAGGATGGATATGTTTGATGCTGCAGACAATTCAGATTAAAACAAAGCAACTCTAATTGTTGAAAAGATGCCTGCCATCAAAGAGAAGCTGTTCTCTGTTCCCTGGGACAGTAGTAAAGGTGCCTTGGAAAAAAATAATCTCCATTTAAGGCTCCAAGTTACAAAACTGAAAAATTGTTTGAAAATATTTCCTGTAGAAGTTAGTATTTACAAGAACGTCCTGCTCAAACGGGGTCACTAATTTTACTGAAAGTAAAAATACTTTCAGTAGGTCTAACTGCTCAAGCATCTAAGGATTCTTTTCTTCTTGTTCTTCTTCTTGTTGTTCTTGTTCTTCTTGTTGTTGTTCTTGTTCTTCTTGTTCTTGTTCTTCTTGTTCTTGTTCTTGTTCTCCTCTTCCTCCTCCTCTTCCTCTTCCTCGTCTTCTTCTTCTTTTATTCTTTTAGTTTTTCAAGACAGGGTTTCTCTGTAGTTTTAGGGCCTGTCCTGGAACTAGCTCTTGTAGGCCAGGCTGGTCTTGAACTCACAGAGATCCACCAACCTCTGCCTCCCAAGTGTTGGGATTAAAGGCGTGCGCCACCACCGCCTGGCTAACATCTAAGATTTCTTGTCGCCATGGTTTGTGTAGCCACGGTCTAAGGAGGCCCAGTAGCTCCTCAACCTGGCAGCACAACTGGGTGGCCATGTGGTACTGATTTTGCAAGCATGCAAAATGTATGAATTATGGTGTTTTCAAGGCTTATACTGAGGCTTTCAGGGAATGCTTGAGAGAATCATAAATGTGTATTTCCATCATGAAACCCCTTAAAAGGAGATGCATGAAGCCAGAGTCGCAGTGGAGACCTCAAGATGTGAGAGATGTCAGAACTGTAGATGCCAAGTGGAACAACTTGACAGAAAAGCCATGTGTGCTGTATGAGGCCATATGGGTAGGGCTGCCACAGCCACCTAGAGCTGGAAAAATGCGTTCCCCAGATGTCCTCAGAGAAAAGACTGAGTGGCTGCCCAGTTAGATTTTTAGTCTTGCCTTCAATGTGAATTTACTCTTTTTAGAAGACTCCCATTTGGAAAGAATGCCAAGCCCCAGAGAAAGTTAAAAAAGAGTGTAGAGGTGCCCTGTGCAGCTGCAGGCTCAGCTACAGCCTGGCCTCTCACCTGCTGCCCACTCATTCCTCCATCCCTATCCCCACCTGCCTACAGCCATGCACAGACAGAACAGGTGCATGGACTATGTGGACACTTTCAGAAGAATCTTTGGGTCCTTTGTCTCTATAAACCAGACATCTTGGCCTCTCTCTTCCTGTCCCTTCTCAGCTTGCACCTAGAACCCCTTACCCTGCCTCATCCTCCCGTCTTTGGGCCACAAAATCCCACAGCTCAGCCTGTTTGGGCGCCGGGGGGTCCTGGAATTGAGTGTACCCAGGCCGGTGGGAGGTCCCCTCCTTCATTAGCCTGCCCTCAGCAAGGCAGGCCCTTTGTTAGCTAGCTGCTTGGCCTGCAAGGAGACCTGACAGTCTGCCAGAGGATCCATCATTCATTGGGGTGAGTGAGGAGTGAGTGCCTGAACCGGGCAGATGCCCGGAGAGGGACCACCGACATTCCCCAACTCTCCCCCCCACCCGCACACTTCCTGCTCTTCCTGCAGGGGTTATTCTCCCCGGATACTGCCTCTCTCTTCCTGTCCCTTCCCAGCTTGCACCCAGAACCCCCTGCCCCGCCTCATCCTCCCATCTTTGGGGCCACAAAATCCCACAGCCCAGCCTTTTTGGGCGCCGGGGTCCTGGAATTGAGTGCACCCAGGCCGGTGGGAGGTCCCCTCCTTCATTAGCCTGCCTGCAGCAAGGCAGGCCCTTTGTCAGTGAGCCCCTTGGCCAGCAAGGAGACCTGACTGTCTACCAGAAGATTCATCATTCATTGGGGTGAGTGAATTGAATTCATTGGGGTGAATTGAACTTCTAAAGGAAGACCCAAAGGGGATTATTCAGAGGAAGAAATGGGCAGGCGCCAATGCAAGAATTCCTCCAACAATTTGAAAAACAACATGAAAGCACCAGAACCCAACGAAGTTATAACAGGAGGACTTGAACACACTAATCAAGAAGAAGTAGAAAAAATTGACTTTATGAAAGTAATAGAGTCCCTTAAACAGGAGGTGAAAAACTCCCTTAAGGAAATGGATGAGAAGAATAACAAAAAGTTTGAAGAATTGAGTAAATCCGTAAATGATATCCTAGGAAACCAAGAAAAAACAATCAACAGATAAGGGAAACAGTGCAAGACTTGAAAACTGAAATGGAGGCAAGGAAGAAAACACAACCCGAGGGCCAGCCGGATATGGAAAATCTATGTAAATGAACAGAGACTACAGAAACAAGCATAACCAACAGAATACAAGAGATAGAAGAAAGAATCTCAGATTCTGAAGATACCATAGAGAAAATAAACGCAATGATCAAAGAAAACAGCAAATCCAACAAATTCTCATCACAAAACATTCAGGAAATCTGGGACACAATAAAAAGACCAAACCTAAGAATAATAGGCATAGAAGAAGGAGAAGAGTTACAGCTCAATGGCCCAGAAAATATATTTAATAAAATTATAGAAGAAAACTTCCCAAACCTAAAGAAAGATATTCCTATTAAGGTTCAAGAAGCTTACAGAACACCAAATAGACTGGATCAAAAAAAAACATCCCCCCGCCATATTATAATCAAAACACAAAACATACAGAATAAAGAAAGAATACTAAGAGCTGCAAAGGAAAAAGGTCAAGTAACATATAAAGGAAAACCTATCAGACTAACACCTGACTTCTCTATGGAAACCATGAAAGACAGAAGGTCCTGGATAGATGTTTTGCAGAAACTAAGAGACCATGGATGCAAGCCCAGATTACTATACCCAGCCAAGCTTTCATTCACTATAAATGGAGAAAACAAAATATTCCAGGATAAAAACAAATTTAAACAATACATAGCCACAAATCCAGCCTTACAGAAAGTAATAGAAGGAAATTCACAATCAAAGGAGTCCAACATTGCCCAAAATAACTCAGACATCTAGTGACCCTTCACCAGCACATCTCAAAGAAAGGAAACACACAATCTCTACTACCAAATAAAAAATGACAACCGGAGTTAACATCCGCTGGTCATTAATATCACTTAATATCAATGGACTCAATTCACCTATAAAAAGGCACCGGCTAAGAGATTGGATACAAAAACAGGATCCAACATTCTGCTGTTTACAAGAAACACACCTCAAACACAAAGACAGACATCTACTCAGAGTAAAGGGTTGGGAAAAGGTCTATCAAGCAAATGGACCTAAGAAACAAGCGGGTGTAGCCATACTAATTTCTAACAAAGTTGACTTCAAACTAAAATCAATCAGAAGAGATGGAAAGGGACACTTTATACTCATTACAGGAAAAATCTATCAGAATGAAGTCTCAATCCTGAATATCTATGCCCCTAATATAAAAGCACCCACTTATATAAAAGAAACATTACTAGAACTCAAGGCAGCCATCAAACCAAACACACTGATAGTGGGAGACTTCAACACTCCTCTTTCACCAATGGACAGGTCAATTCGACAGAAACCTAACAGAGAATTAAGAGACTTAATAAAGGTAATGAACCAAATGGACTTAACAGACATCTATAGAACATTCCACCCAAACAGGAAAGAATATACCTTCTTCTCTGCAGCTCATGGAACCTTTTCGAAAATTGACCACATACTCGGTAACAAAGCAAACTTCCACAGTTACAAAAACATATTAGTAACCACCTGCATCTTATCGGATCACCATGGATTAAAATTAGAATTCAACAACAATGCTACCCCCAGAAAGCCTACAAACTCATGGAAACTGAACAGTCAACTACTGAACCACAGCTGGGTCAAGGAAGAAATAAAGAAAGAAATTAAAGTCTTTCTTGAATTTAATGAAAATAAAGACACAACATACTCAAACTTATGGGACACTATGAAAGCAGTGCTAAGAGGAAAATTCATAGCACTAAGTGCCCACTTAAAAAAAAACGGAGAAAGCACACATTGGAGACTTAACAGCACACCTGAAAGCCTTAGAAAAGACAGAAGCAGACTCACCTAGGAGGAGTAGAAGACTGGAAATTATCAAACTGAGGGCAGAAATCAACAAAATAGAAACACAGAAAACAATCCAAAGAATCAATGAAACAAAAAGCTGGTTCTTGGAGAAAATCAACAAGATTGACAAACCCCTAGCCAAACTAATCAAACGGCAGAGAGAGAACACACAAATTAATAAGATCAGAAATGAAAAAGGGGACATAACCACAGACACAGAGGATATTCAGAGAATCATTAGATCTTACTACAAAAGCCTGTATGCCACAAAATTGGAAAATGTAAAAGAAATGGACACTTTTTTAGATAAGTACCATATACCAAAGTTAAACCAGGACCAGGTAAATGCTCTAAATAGTCCTGTTAGTCGCGAAGAATTAGAAACTGTTATCAGAAACCTCCCTACCAAAAAAAGCCCAGGACCTGATGGGTTCAATGCAGAATTCTACCAGAACTTCCAAGAAGACCTAATACCTATACTCCTTAAGGTGTTTCATAATATAGAAACAGAACAGTCATTGCCAAATTCCTTTTATGAAGCTACAATTACCCTGATACCTAAACCACACAAAGACTCAACCAAGAAAGAGAATTACAGACCAATCTCACTTATGAACATCGATGCAAAAATTCTCAATAAAATACTGGCAAACAGAATCCAAGAACACATTAGAAAAATTATCCACTATGATCAAGTAGGCTTCATCCCAGAGATGCAGGGCTGGTTCAACATACGAAAATCTATCAATGTAATCCATCATATAAATAAACTGAAGGATAAAAAACATATGATCATATCATTAGATGCAGAAAAAGCATTTGACAAAATTCAGCACCCCTTTACGATAAAAGTCTTGGAGAGATTAGAGATACGGGGGTCATTCCTAAATATAATAAAGGCTATTTACAGCAAGCCGACAGCTAACATCAAATTAAATGGAGAGAAACTCAAGGCCATCCCACTAAATTCAGGAATGCAACAAGGCTGTCCACTCTCTCCTTATCTCTTCAATATAGTACTTGAAGTTCTAGCAATAGCAATAAGACAAAACAAGGGGATCAAGGGGATTCGAATTGGAAAGGAAGAAGTTAAATTTTCATTATTTGCTGATGATATGATAGTGTACATAAGCGACCCGAAAAACTCCACCAAAGAACTCCTACAGCTGATAAACTCCTTTAGTAGTGTGGCAGGTTACAAGATCAACTCCAAAAAATCAGTTGCCCTCCTATATACAAAGGATAAGGAAGCAGAGAAAGAAATCAGAGAAGCGTCACCATTCACGATAGCCACAAATAGCATAAAATATCTTGGGGTAACTCTAACCAAGGAAGTGAAAGACCTATTTGACAAGAACTTTAAGTCTTTGAAGAAAGAAATTGAAGAGGACACCAGAAAATGGAAGGATCTCCCTTGCTCTTGGATTGGGAGGATCAACATAGTAAAAATGGCAATACTACCAAAGGCAATCTATAGATTTAATGCAATCCCCTTAAAGATCCCATCAAAATTCTTCACAGATCTTGAGAGGACAATAATCAACTTTATATGGAAGAACAAGAAACCCGGGATAGCCAAAACAATCTTATACAATAAAGGAACTTCTGGAGGCATTACCATCCCTGACTTCAAGCTCTATTACAGAGCTACAGTATTGAAAACAGCTTGGTATTGGCATAAAAATAGAGAAGTCGACCAATGGAATCGAATAGAAGACCCAGATCTTAACCCACAAACCTACGAACACCTGATTTTTGATAAAGGAGCTAAAAGCACACAATGGAAGAAAGAAAGCATCTTCAACAAATGGTGCTGGCATAACTGGATGTCAACCTGTAGAACAATGAAAGTAGATCCGTGTCTATCACCATGCACAAAAGTCAAGTCCAAATGGATTAAAGACCTCAATATCAATCTGAACACACTGAACCTGTTAGAGGAGAAAGTGGGAAGTACTCTACAACATCTGGGCACAGGAGACCGCTTCCTACGTATAGCCCCAGCAGCACAGACATTAAGGGCAACATTGAATAAATGGGACCTCCTGAAGCTGAGCAGCTTCTGTAAAGCAAAGGACACTGTCACTAAGACAAAAAGGCAGCCTACTGACTGGGAAAAGATCTTCACCAACCCCGCAACAGACAAAGGCCTGATCTCCAAAATATATAAGGAACTCAAGAGACTAGACTTTAAAATGTTAATTAACCCAATTAAAAAATGGGGCACTGAACTGAACAGAGAATTCTCAACAGAAGAAGTTCGAATGGCCAAAAGACACTTAAGGGCATGCTCAACCTCCTTAGCAATCAGGGAAATGCAAATCAAAACAACGTTGAGATACCATCTTACACCTGTCAGAATGGCTAAAATCAAAAACACCAATGATAGCCTTTGCTGGAGAGGATGTGGAGTAAGGGGTACACTCATCCATTGCTGGTGGGAATGCAAACTTGTGCAACCGCTTTGGAAAGCAGTGTGGAGGTTTCTCAGGAAATTTGGGATCAACCTACCCCAGGACCCAGCAATCCCACTATTGGGAATTTACCCAAGAGATGCCCAATCATATTACAAAAGCATTTGTTCAACTATGTTTATAGCAGCATTATTTGTAATAGCCAGAACCTGGAAACAACCTAGATGCCCTTCAGTGGAAGAATGGATGAAGAAAGTGTGGAATATATACATATTAGAGTACTACTCGGAGGTAAAAAACAATGACATCTTGAATTTTGCATGCAAATGGATGGAAATAGAAAACACCATCCTGAGTGAGGTAACCCAGGCCCAAAAAGATGAACATGGGATGTACTCACTCATAATTGGTTTCTAGCCATAAATAAAGGACATCGAGCCTATAATTCATAAAAAAATCCTAGAGAAGCTATATAAGAAGGTGAACCCAAAGAAAAACATATAGTTATCCTCCTGGATATTGGAAGTAGACAAGATTGCCGGACAAAAAAATGGGAATATGGGGGTGGTGGGGATGGAGGGATGGGGGGATGGGGAGAGAAAAGTGTGAAGTGGAGGATGGGAAGAGCTTGGGGGAATAGGATGGTTGGGATATAGGAAGGGTGGATATGGGAACAAGGAATTATATATCTTAGTTAAGGGAGCCAATCTAGGGTTGGCAGAGACTTGACTCTAGAGAGGTTCCCAGGTGTCCAGGAAGACACCCCCAGCTAGTTCCTTGGGCAGCTGAGGAGAGGGTGCCAGAAATGTCCAGATCCTATTGTCATACTCATGAATATCTTGCATATCACCATAAAACCTTCACCTGGCATTGGATGGAGAAAATGACAGAGCCCCACATAGGAGCACCAGACTGAGCTCTCAAGGTCCTGATGAGGAGCAAAAGGAGGGAGATCATGAGCAAGGAAGCCAGGACCGCGAGGAGTGCTTTACCCATTGAGACGGTGGGACAGATCTAACGGGAGACCACCAAGTCCAGTCGGAATGGGACTGATGGAACAGGGGACCAAACCGGACTCTCTGAATGTGGCTGACGGTGGAGGAGGACTGAGAAACCAAGGACAATGGCAATGAACATGAACTCTACAGCATGGATGGGCTCACTGTGAGCCTTGTCAGTTTGGTTGCTCACCTTCCTGGACTTAGGGGGAGCTGGGAGGACCTTGGACTAAACATAGTGAAGGGAACCCTGATGGCTCTTTGTCTTTGGAGAGGGGTGGAGTGGGGGTATGGGTGGAAGGGAGGGGAGGGAAGGGGGAGGAGAAGGGGAGGAGATGGAAATCTTGAATAAAAAAATGAGAAAAAAAATAAATTCTGGCTTAAAAAAAAAAAAACAGACATCTTCCCATTACAGCTATGCACTTTCCCAAGTAATGACTGGGACACCACAGGCCAGTTATAAGTTTGTATTATGCCTGGACGACTTTCTCACTCACATGGACTACTGTCTATTGTTTCCTCTCCCATACTTTTTCCTTCGTATGTAATGATGTTTGTATGCTCATGTAAGTGTAGGCTAGTGAGTGCATGCATGTATGCACATGTGTGTGCAGTCATGTATATGTGTTCATGTGATATGTGTGCATACATGCATGTGCACATGTGTGTGGTTAAGATGGCAAGTTCAGTTATTGCTGCTCAGAAGCATTTCGTGAGACAGGGTCTCACAGGGTCTCTCAGTGGCCTAGAACTTGTCAAGTAAGCAAGTCTGACCATGTGCCCTAGAATCTGCTTTTCTCTGCCCTCCATACAGTGCACACCACCACAGGTGTGCATACCACCACACAGTGCACACCACTACACACATGCACAATACACATAAAGGTGCATGCTACCACACAGTGCACACCAGAAACACACATGTACACCACTACACACATGCACAACACACACAAAAGTGGATACTACCACACAATGTACACCCCCCCCACACACATGTACACCACCACACACGTACACACTACCAAATAGTTCGAATCATCACACACATGTACAGCACCACATGCACACACCACCACTGCACGCATGCATACTACCACACATGTGCACACCACCACACAGTACACACCACGACACACATGCATGACACACACACACACGCAAGTGCACACTACCACACATGTGCATACCACACACACGTACACCACCACATATGTACACACCACCACACATAGGCAAACCACCACACATGTGCACACTACTACACACATACATGACACACACACAAGTGCATACTACCACATACATGCAAACCAACATACACATGCATGCTGCCACGCATGTACACAACACCACACACATGCATACTACTACACATGTACATACTATCACACAGGGCACACCACCACGCTGGTTTTGGTTACATAGGTTCTAAGATCGGAACTTAGGTTCTTGGACTTGCAAGGCAAGCACTTCATCCATTCAGCTGCCTCGCCAGCCCAAACTCTACTTCCTAAGACCCCCTCTGCCCTGCAAATGGGAGCTATCTAGAATTAGACGTCACTTGAAGCTGACAAGTCTCCCTAGTCTCCCTGGTCTGGAACAGTTTCTGTTAACATGCCACTGTCTTTTATCTCGGCGACATTTTAAGAACACCGTCCTCTCCTCTCACTTTCAATTAGAATATCCATCATTCTGAACTTGTCCGATGTCCCTTATTATTCAGCTGCCACAGTACTACAGGAGTGATGTCCTCAGGATACCACACCCAGAGGTGCACCATGACCCTCCATCCCTCGATGGCAATGCTCATGATGATTACTAGTCCTGGTGTTGCCCAGCTTCCTCACTGCTTGGTCACACATAAACCATATATTTGCATGTACATACAAACATAAACACATGTGCAAATACTTTATAAATGCCAGGTTCAAATAAATACATGTAATTCTAACCAACCCCAAGGGCTTGCTCTTCTTCCTCTAGTCCCGTGACCTTTCCCCTCTGACGTCACCCCTTTACTCCTTAACTAGACCCTCCAGGGCATCTCTTAGGGTTGCAGAACTCTTCTGTTTATATATCACCAAAGAACTATAAAATGCACCATTTGTTTACAGCTGCCCTGACCTGTCATGCAGAGATGGATGCAAGAATGACTTATATCCGTGCCCCCCTGTTCTCTATGCTGCTACCGTGTTTGTTTTCAATTAACATGCAATTTCTTTGATTCCATTGGTTTTCATTCTCAGTGGCTGGATGTTTATCATTCTTCCAAAGGTTAAAAAGAAAACCTGACTAAACAAAGCTCATACAGAATCCTGTATGCTGCAGCCCTCAAACTGGAAGTTACCTGCCCCACTGTGGTTTGTAAAGTCTCCACCCTTCCCAGGTTAGTGTTTGCAAAGATACGTGGGTGCTTTTCTTATCTTCTCTCTTACACAAAAGTCAGTACGCTCACATAGTTGGTGCATGTGATTTCCTGCTTGTCAAATATTTCTCGGGACTCTTACTGTGTTAGTCAGCTTGTATCCTCGTTTACAGCTGCATTGTGCTCCACTGCGCATGGGCACCACTACTCATTCAAGCTGTATGTGGATGCCTAGATTTTTATATGAACATGAAATCATTTTTAAAGACTCTATGAATTGGCTTGTAAAATATCTTTCAAACCTTACATTCACAGACGATTCTGGAAGATTCCAAGAACAACTTAAAGGATAACGATATCCAAAACTAGTGACAAGATGAATGGTTTGTCGGGTTCATCTTATTTCTACAAAAATAAGTGTCACGCGTGTTTAATTCTCCCAGTCTTCTTTTCACATCTCCTCTGTTTACAGCAGACTGTGTTGCACAGTCTCAGTGTGCCTGCCTCCTGTTCCCTGCTTCAGAATTTCACAGCTCCCTTCAAAGGTGCTACATACACCACACACACACACACACACACACACACACACACACACACATACACACACACAATGCTGGTAAAAAGCCAAAGAAAAAGGACAGATGGCAGAAAGATAAAGATTAATAATTCAAAATGAAGTTGCTGAAAAGATGGTTCAGCAATAAAAGCACTCTTATTCTTGCAGAGGACTCATATTAGATTCCCAAAACCTACATCTAGGTTCATAACCCTCTGTCACTCCAGAGATCCAATGTCCCTCTTCTGACCTCTGCAGCCACCAGGCATGCATGGGGCACACACACACACTCAAACTAAAATAAATACATATTTTAAAAAGGAGACACTGTAGAAATGTACACATGTTCATGGCTCAACAAGGGTGAAAGATGCAAGGCTGGGCATGGGAGGAGTTGATGTTAAGTTCATGACAGTGTCTAGTCAAACATGATGATTAGACAAAGGAGTTGGCTATCGGGTCACAAGCAGCAGGGGGGATGATCCAGGCCAGTCTTTCATCATTTCAAAATTGTTTCTCAAGCCAACACTGGGAAGCTTCCTTTAATGCTGAAAGCAATATAATATGCCTACAAGATAAAATAGTTTTTGGAGTATTCAAATCAAAATAAACTTTCTATTTTAACCAACTGAAACGCAAGAGTGAAAAAATGCCATGCCTTCAATCTGTCTCTTTCTTGTCTAATGGTTTGTAATATGATAGTTTTAAATCTCGCTCTTTCTCGGAATGTCCTGTATTTCTTGAACATAACTGATAGTGTGCTAACAAAAGTACATTCCATGATGATAAGAGATCCAGAATCACACCCCCGAGTAAACCAAATACCATCACATGCAATACCCTAAGCCGTGCAAAGTCCTACAGCTTATATCACCTGAGAAAAAGTCTACAGATACACTCCAGCCTAGAGACTCGAGGAGAGGACTTTCTCAAGGTTAGAAGCCAGCACAGAAGCAAATCATAACCAAGGAGACAACTTCTGGAAGCCTGCCAACTGTTTGTTCCAGGTAAGGGGACAGACTTGGCACAAAACAAGCACTGTGAAACTCAACCCACAGCTACAGCATCCGCCACACAGACAAGGACAGCTCCAGGGGAATGCCCTGTGCTCCTGGATCACAGAAGGTGTTCTGTTTTCTCATTGTCTTTTCCCAGAACACTCACAAGATAATATTTTCTACTATGAAATTGACTGGTTTTATCACTAATGACGGAGAAGTAATGTGACACGAGGTTCCATACCCACAGCGAAATCGGGTAACAAATTATATGCTATTATTTTAAAAGCTTGCAAAAATGAGTCACGGAATTAGTGGGGGAGGCTGCGGCTGGAGAAATGGCAGACGTGCTGTCGCCAGAGCTCCTCTGTGCAGTGTTGTGGGTAAGAGTTAGCGGTGCGACACATGCATGCCACCACGGTTTTGTGGACAAGTAAAGTCTTCAGTGTGTATATGCACAGCCCTGGATGGGCAGCAGAGGGATGAGAGGACACGGAGCTTTTCATAGACAGGAAGACTGAGTTATTGTGATTGTCTGTGCGTCAGCAGTGAGTGGGAAAGGTAGGTGGCCAAGGCCATCAGCAAAGTCTCAGCTGGAGTGTATTGCAGGAGGCATCCGGTGTGCCCAAGACAGGATGCCAGGAGAATACCCAAAGTCAGGCACTTAGTTCGTTTGCAGGCAAGAGCTGCCACCCCCATGTTCCTACGTTTTAATACATAAGCACATTTTTATTGCTATGAGTAAAGTTAATAAATATTTCAGCAAACAATATCAAACGTACAGAAATTTTTCAAATGCAAGTAATTTAATTTCTTCTGGGCTTTTCGTAAGTTGACCAACCCACTACCTGCCTCTTTAAAACTCTTCAGTGTATATTTCTTACAAACGAGGAAGTTGGCTACCATCAAAATAAGTTATTTATGCAGCTATTACAGATTCGTGGCAAGGAGATGCAAGAGTCTCACTCACTCTTGACAGGATCTACTCAAGATGAGTCTTTTCTGGGAATACTTGCTCAACTTGAATGAAATAGTTTCTTAATGTTATATTTCTGATCTTAATTTATCTCTGAATAAGTCATAACAGGCATGTAATCAATCCCAGGTGCTAAAGTACACATTCTTTTTTGTTTTTTCCTTTGATTTTTCCGAGACAGGATTACTCTGTATAGCCCTTGTCGTCCTGGAACTCACTCTGTAGACCAGGCTGGCCTTGAACTCACAAGAGATCCACCTGCTTCGGCCTCCTTAAGCGCTGGGATTAAAGGTGTGTGCCACCACCGCCTGGTTTAAGGTACACGGTCTTGACATGCCTTGCAAAACATTGGTCCTCAAATGCCCAAATCTTTATCCGAGTGCTGCGGAGGTAACAGCAGTGGTGAGACAGGGTTCATATTCTGGACCCTTGCAGAGAGTCCAGCAGCCTGCAAGAATGCTTCGCTGCCAGCAGTAGCTTAACCAGCTCCATTTGTCTCCACGTGTATCACAAGGGTGGAGCCACCACCATTTCAAACGCCAAAGTGGAGATTCTGGGAAGTTAAATGGAAGACTTATTTAATCAGCTTGTCTACAATGGATTTAACTCTCTCGAAACTTGATTTTATTTTATTTTTTTTTTTTTACTCAGCGAGGATTAAAACAGCATGCAATTTAGTTAGGATAAAATCTGCAAAAGGAAACATAAAGAAGTAGCCCCTAAAATTAAAAAAAAAATCAATGAACTGCTTGAGATGAGAAAGTTCTAATAAATAATATCAGGTAGTTCTAGAAACTTTGAGAGGATTATCTTTCTATACCTACAGAACTAAATATAAACTCAGACTTCTATAATTAAATACATACTCAGCTTTGATTTTTAAAAAAGCACACACACACACACCACACACTTTTCAGGTTCCATTTCATAAACAGATATATTTAGAAAAATTCAATTTTTAAAATATCATTAATACTGAATAATTATGTCAAATTCTGGCTAGTGGGGGCTGTCCATTCTGCTCCATTAATTCTTTATTCGTTCAAGTGGAAAGACTAAAAAAGCAGGAGTGTGAACCAACAGGAGGATGAGCCACAAGATATCTCTCCCCAAGGAGTCTGAATGAATGTAACCCTTTGCCCTAGAGAAGACTGGGATTTCATTAACAGGCTGAGAGGATTTATTTCCAAGATCATGCTACGTAATAGCCAATTTAAATAGCAACGCAGCATGGCAGGAAAATGGAGACAGCATCATAGAGGGGAGAGATGGCAGAGCAGAAGGGAGAGAGGAAAGTGTTATGTATTTCTGCCTTGTTTATAAGGAAAGTGAGGAGGAACAAGATCTGATCTCAGCATGAAGATGTAGCCCAGCATAAAGACAGGAGATGGGGGTACACAGGGGAGGGGGACCTGGACAGGAGTGTCCAGCTGTGAGCAGTGAAGTGAGGAGGGAGGGTCATGTCAGATAGAGACGAGGACCAGAGCACTCTCAGTGGACAGGCCAGTCAGGGAAAAAACTGTGGACAAACAGTCCTGCCAAGCGGGAAATGGGTCCAGGCTGATGATGTGAATGAAACAGGCTCGGAGAGCACAGAGACAACACTCAGAGGTTCTCGGAGAAGAGCAAGGGACTTGGGGTTAAAAGAGAGACTAGAAAATCCTTACACTTATCAAAGTGAAGCCTATGTCAGACCCAGTCAAAGGCCTCAAAAGATTATCCCGGAGAATTAGGTGATCTTCTGGCATTTCCAGCTAAAGCTGGGAGGTCACAGAGGTGTCACATGCTTTCTCCATGAAGTGACAGAGGAGAAGCTAGAGGGGCTTGCTAAAGTAGTTCCCCCTGGGTGGGGAGAGAAAAGAAGTGAGGGAGAGAGAAAAAGGGAGGAAAAGAGGGGAAAAAGACGGGAGAGAAGGAGGAAGGAAATGAAACTCAGCTGGTCTCCAAGATTTTACAATTCCATCAAGAAGGGAAAAAAATCCTCTGCAAAACTTAGAAAATGGTTTCAAAATCAGGGCTCTGGAGTTGGCTCTGTCAGTAAAGCAATACACGCCCATAATTCCAGAGCTGGGACAGAGTTAATGAGTGGATTTCTGGGGCTTACTGAACAACCTAAATTGAATAGGTAATCTCGAGATTCAGTGGAAGTCTTCATTAAATAATTTTTGGGCAGTGATTGAGGAAGACACCCAATGCCATCCTCTAGTCTCCATATGCACATATGCAAGAGCACACACAAACACACATGCATATACCAGGGAAATGCCAGGTAGCCAAAGGTGCTGCTACACAATGACCTATAACCAAACAGGCAACTAAGGCTACAGGTATAGTGCAATAAAGGTCGAGCTCATAGAGACAGATAAGCACCTTCAACTCAAGATGTGTGCACGAAAAGATCAAGCAAAGGCTTGCTCCAAAGTCAAGGCAGGAGAAGTGATCCCTGAAAGAAGCAACAGAAAGTTCCAGGTCAGACCTTGAGCAGACTTCATGGACAGTCGCATGCAGAGGCAATCAGTCTCCATCGTAAGCAAGCTGGCCACCCAGGAGCCTAGAACATGGCCATTCAGAAGGATACGCTTTGAGCCTGGCAAGGCAACTCATCAGAAGGAGGCCGAGCTAACTATGGTTTGTATGAACCGTGAGAGCTACATGTACCTAGGGGGATGGTAGGAAGTCCCAGAGGGGAAATGGAGCCTTTACTAGACGCTATGGGGTGTACATGAGGGAGACTGATGAACTGGCTCCAGGGGCTTTGCAGAGTCAGCCTGGACATGCAGTCTTGGGAAGGGAAATCAATGCAAGAAGCAGAGGTCAACGAATGGCTAGAAACAAGGAAAACCAGAGGCAGGGAGTAGCTGATGTTTCCAGGAGGGATTAACGAAGGAGGGTTGATATGGAATCCTGAGGTCCTTTCTGCAGGATGGTTTCTGCCAACAGCAAGAGTAATCATAGACCACGACACATAGTTTGGGGTTGAAAAGATTTAAAACATCAAGAAATGAGAATTAGAGATATACAACTTCAAGAATTGGATGCATAGCATCCAGAGTGGCATCTGCTCTTAAACAGAATAGATTTTTGGGAAAGACCAGAAAAAAGAACCACTGGAAGGCTGAGCACCAAGTAAATGGCAGAGTAGGAGCTCAGGTATGTGTAAGGAAGGGGCTAGCTAGTGGGGAACAAGACCATTTCCATTACAGCGGGGCCAGGAAGTGCTCTGAGTGGCGCAGTATGTATGCAAGAGAATGGTAGAGGCCATACCCTGTCCATGAATAAATTTGTGGCTTCTTGCAGGAACCACGGAAGAGCTAAGAGTCTGGGGTATCTAAGAGCTACATCCTGAGGATCAAGAGGGGTCCAGATTAAGTATCCAGAATGAAAGGGAAGGATAAACAGTATCTGCACAACTGAGCCCATGCATTTGCCATGTAGAGATGTGCAAGGATGTGCGATCTTCATCCAGCAATGTGTGACACCTAGCGGGGACAGGAGCCCCCGGGGAAGGGCTGTGCAGCATGTATGGAAGATGACAACAAATTTACAAGGGAACTAATATCCCAGCGAGAGAATGGCTAACTTGAGAAACCTAGGACTGAGACTGGCCAGGACAAATGCAAAGTCGGAGGGAGAAAGTGGAGGAACTTATAGCCTTCAAAGAAAGACTAACGCTTTGTGGACCTGTGAACGCAAACTACAGGGATGGATCAGGTAATAAGATGCTGGCTCACCTCTGCAGAAGGAGTTCAACTGTGGCTTACAGAACAAGGACATGGGGAGATGGCTGGAACTAAAAAGGAATTAGTGGTCCCATTGAAGATTTAAGGCTCAAGAAAGTGGGGAAGAACATTACAGGTTGGGAACGTGCCTGAGTGAGAAGAGAGAGAAGTGCACAGAACACAGGAATGGGCACACACAGCTACAGACTCAGCTGCTTCCTTCACAGAACAAGCATAGAAACGGTGGAAACAACACGGCATAAACTGCAGAAGACTCCTCCTTGGTGTGCAACAGGAAGGGTCAGGAGGGAGTGCCAGACAGCCAGAGAGAACAAAGCCCACTCACATTCCTGAACAGTGGAGATGATGGCCTGGCAAGGGGTACCAGAGAGAAAAGCAGCTACAGGTACCAGAGAGAAGCAGCTATACAATCTAACCATAGAGGAGAGCGAACCAGGAGCTACTGAGGAAGCTGTACCATCTGTTGGGTGACGAAGGTCAGAACAATCTCATGAGCAGTCACTCAGGCGAGGGCAGGAACAGCCCAGGAACAGCACTGAAGAGGATGGCACCTTTAGCAGGCAGGATGATGCCCCAAAGTTATGAGCAAGTACTGATCCGAGGAGCTAAAAGTGTCATCGTGCATGGCTGACAGGATTGGGTGGATGTGATTACCTGCGGCATGCTGAGATCGGGAGGTCATCCTGGCTTATTGAGGTGAGCCCGTATCATCAACGGCTCCTTATCAGAGGGAGGCAGGAGCAGCAGAAGGGACACGGCCCTGAAAGCAGAGATTAGACGTACAAGCCAATGGTTGTGGGTGGTCAGCGAGCTACCAAGGTAGGGAGACACTGTCCTTGAGAGTTTTGGAAGGAAGGAAAACCCGTCTCAGACTGCCAACCTTCTGGGAGACAGATAATAAGCCTGTGCTGGGTCAGAACACTGAGTGTGAGGTCATTTGTCACAGCAGCAGTGAGGACCTAAAACTGCATCTTAGTTGTGTGGAATCGAGACAAACCTCTGCTGCTAAACTGTAAAAATACACAAGGAAGTTCAAGACATTTCTAACTCTTCTATTGAGTTTTATTTTTAAAAAAAACACTAAAAACCATGGAAGTGTACCTCCTTTCCCATGCCTAATTCTTTACTTTGCCTGTTTTCCTAGGAACACAGCATGGGCTGGTAAGACAGGAATGTTGCACAGGGATGAAAGGCAGAGCTGTCTTGAAGTTAAAGACAGGAATGTGGAGTATAGCGAGACTTCCTGTTCAGGGCCAGACACACTTCCCTAAATGAGCGGTATATGGTTTACTGTTGCACGGGGGAGGCAGACAGCAGGGGCTGGTATCTTGTCTCACTGACACTTCCACAGAAGGATGAGGATGCAGTCCTCACGCCATCGCTGCCACCTGAGTGAGCTGGGCATGGCTGGCTCTCAGCAACGATAGTGGCGAAGCCAGAGTGAGCAGACTGTCTGGGGCAGCTTCCTGAAAGGGAAGGTTTTGGGTGCAGGGCCTAGACTTCATAGGGGAAACAGCACGAATCTGGATAAATACTGAGCAGTCAAGCAGGAGGTGGTGCTGAGAGCAGCCTGACACAGCCGACGAAGCTGTGTTCCACAGTAGGGGCTTCAGCTCCATACAGACACAAATACGGGGACTAGGCAATGAGAGATACGGGGGCTGGGGCAGTGAGAGATATGGGGGCTGGGTGGTGAGAGATGCGGGGACTGGAGTAGTGAGAGAATCCGGGGAGAGACAAGATAACAAGAATGTCTGAGGGAGGCGCGTGTGCTGGTAAAGGTGCTGACAGGAGGGATAGGAAGAAATACTTTCCATACCAACTGCCACAAAAGGAAAAAGAAAACAATATTTCAGTTTTCAAATGAGACCAAGATAGACATTGCACCAGTAATAGAGAGAGAAACTGTCTTTAAATCTGCTGTCAACAGCAGGTATTTATATGCTTTTATTTATATTCTTATTTATGTGTTACTCCAGATGGTGAAATAAATCATAAAATATGAAACAATTGACTTGGTCTCATACTAAGCGAAATTTAAAATAGACAGGTAGATTTGCATAAATATGAATATAAATAAAATAGGCATACTTTCCTAAAAGTAATATACATACATTTTCTTGGTTGAAGACGTATATGATTTTCAGGGTTGAAGAGTGTGTGTTTGTGTGTGTGTGTGTGTGTGTGTGTGTGTGTGTGTGTGTAAGTTTGCATGTAGCTGGGGTATATCTTCTAAAACTTGGATATTGGGTTAGAAACATTAGCAGTGAACCATGACTTTAATGTCTTTAGAATAGTCAACAGCTAAGAAATGTGGACTACCTTGTTCTATTTTTAGCATGAAGAGGCCGAAGGACTTCACTCATGGTGGCTGGCGTGAACAACATTATTATAATATTCACACACTGAAAGGGACTCTAACAATCAACAGTGTTAACATAAAATCGAGTTCAGCGCCCTCTTGGAAGGCTGACGCAACCTTCTGTCTTTTAGACGACACTGAAATTTTCAGTTACGACCATGTTCGTTCATTTTAAAATGCACGTGTCGAGCTGGACTCACACCAGGTCTTGAGCACAGGCATCTTGGGTTACTAGGAGATCGAGGGTCAGACAAGCTCCTAGCTCTAACACAGACTGCCTCCTAAACCGTCACCTGCACAGCCCGTGACGAGGAAGGCTGCGACTCGCCAATGCACTTTGCTTTTCCTTTTCCCTCTAATCCAGTTTTTTTGGATGATTTTTAGGAACAATTCAAAACATCACCCCCTAATTCCCCTACCACTTCCAACCCCTCCCATGCCTCTCTTCAGTTCCCTCTCTCTGTCTCTTTCTCTGTCTCTGTCTCTGTCTCTGTCTCTGTCTCTCTCTGTGTGTCTCTGTCTCTCTGTCTCTGTCTCTTTCTCTCTGTCTCTCTCTCTCTCTCTCTCTCTCTCTCTCTCTCTCTCTCTCTCTCTCTCTCTCTCTCTCCCTCATGGCCTCTTTTTAATTATTACTGTTTTACACACACAAATAAGCTCACAAATATATAAATACATAATAACGTATTTTAGGGAATGTCTTCTTTCCCAACTAAACAGTAAGATTCTGAGAAATGCCATTAACCCCTTGGTGCCCCGTGTACTCTCCATGTCCTCTGGCACACTCAAACCCTTAAGACATGAGTGGCTTCCTGTCAGATTAGAGGTAAAATAAAGGCAGCCACTATGTCCGATGGATCTGTTCGCTATGCACTAATGTTTTGCTGTCATCTTCGGAGTTGACAAGCGTTAAAGTTCAATCATATTTCACAGTCATCTCGTTAGCCAAAGGACCATGAAATAGCATCCCATGCTGACCGCCCACTTTTACCCTCTACGAGGAGCCCCAACCATCCTTCCCTCAGTAAGTGTTTTCCACTACCGCTTCTTTCTTTCTCTCAGAACTGAAGGATACAAGCTCACGTCATGCCTGAACAGCCTAAGAATTTGTCCCAACCATGATGCCCTGATTTGCTTCAGTAGAACAGTCTTCCGTTTTCCCCTGGGTGTCTTTTTCCATTAACACCACACCAAGGGGGGAAATCTAGAGGAGAAAGCGTCACTCTGCAAGCAGCTTTGCAGTGGCTGATGGACCTAAAGAACCTTCTGGAATAAACTAATGACATTAATACATTCCATGACTGGGCTGAAGGAACATAACAGAGGGCTAGAGACTCTGATACTTCGCTGCCTCCAGCCTAAACTCACCTTGCTTTGCAAATGCTTTCACTGTACACCAGTTCTCAGACATCTAATGTCTTAATCCCAGCTCAAGAATCCTGATCTGAGGGTATAGCCCAAGTCCGTCTCCTGAGATGCAGGGTTCTCCAAAAACAACTTGGCCACAAGGAAGTTCTATTTCAATCATTATCCCTTCATCTTTGTAGCTCCTGGCTATCCAAAGACTCTGGACAGTAATGCCATCAAATATTAGCGTAAACTCACCAACTGTGTGCTTAGGTAGACATCAAGTCCTGGATGCGGATCAGGCTTCTTCTGCCCTCAGGTACACTACCCCCTGCTGTACCACTCTATCAATGGATGCAATGATCCCATAGCCAGGGTGTGAGATGGGCACAGGCAGAGAGAGAAAGGCCCCTGAGAAACACTGGATTTTTTTGGTCCAAGCCCCCTTCTCTAAGACCTTCAATAACTCCAAAGTAAGAAAAGTCTTCTTGGAAGTCAATCGACATGCTGCGGTCATACAAGCACGCTCAACACAGAAGTCAATCAATCACCATGATGAGATCATACATGCACACTCAACACAGAAAGCACTAAGAGACACAAGAGACATAGCATTTGTGCGACAGACTGACATGGGTTTGATGGGACAAAGAGCAAAGAAGGGTGGTAGGGACCTGAGCATTAAGCAGAACCTTCACATCCTTACCCTTCCAGACCTCAGAGCCACACGAGGAATGGGGGCTTCCTGATTGAATATTTGCCTGCCCCACTCCCTGAGATTCGAGTTTTGTAGGTCTTGAGAAGATCAGGACTTCAGTGCTTTCTATGTGAAATGCGGGCTTGGCTAAAACCTCTGCTCTAGATGCTCTCAGTTTCCGGGCTCAATATTCCCATTATTCTGCTGTGGAAGCCACTACAGTGTTCAGTGTTTGTTCACTGTGAGGTGCCAAGAGTTGGTCTTGCTCTTTCTCTTCCTCTTTACTGTCCTTTTCTCCCTATCCATCACTACACCCACAATTATAAACACCACTCCTTCCACCAGAGCAGAATCGGAGGGCACCACCGCAGACGTCATGAGACGAGTAGCAAACACAAGGTCCACCTCTCGCGGCAGGTTAAAATACAATATAAGATTTCCTGTATGCAACCACAGGCTCTGGTGTCCAAGCACTCAATCAAAGAAGCCTGCCCTCCAGATTGGAATGATGTGATCTAGGGATTCCCACTATCTTTTTTGACATCCTACTCAATTACTGTCAATCAACAAACAAAAATAGATCTGTGTAACATAACCCTGAGTCAACATATACAAATGATATCAGCTAATAGGAAGAAAGAAGGTGATAACTTTGGGCAGATTGCATTCTAGGTGCCTTATGTGTTCAACTTACCTAGTCCTCCAAAAATCCAAGGAGATATGTGCCTTCCCTACTATACAGAGGAGGAAACAGAGGCACAGAAAAGGTGAATGGTTTGCCTGGGGGCCATAGAGAAGGCAGGTGTCAGTGCTAGACTTCAAACCTTGCTCCAGGGCACACTCTGAAACACTAACAGTCTGATTAGCTTTGATGGGTCATTTCCTAGCCCTGCCTACCAATTCACTAATTGGTAAGCTACCAAGGTGAATGTCTTCATTTCAATTGAAATTCCTAATTAAATCACCTTGAAAAATTGGAAGGCTGACCTTGGAAAATAGCTCAACTGGTGTGGCCACAGCACTCCATTCTTTTAAGTCCTGCTCCCAGGACCACGTTTCCCCTATGGTCACAGAAGGGTCTAAAAGAGAAGATACAGCACTTTCCTTGATGCAAATCTTGACGGGATAAAAACAGGATAAAACGTGACTGAGATAAACTCAAACTGCAGGCTGTTTAAGTTGGCAATCAGAATGGGCACAGCTAGTAAGGACTTTGTCCCTCATTTTCTGTACACAGTCAGGAATCTTCCCTCATCAATGACTCCACGTTGAGCTTTCAGTGGCAGGAGACAAGCTCTTGGACACACCTCCAATAGGTGCCTAATGGAACTTGCAGCTGGCGTCTCAAAGACTCTAGCATAGACAGCAAAGTGATTTGGTCCGAGCCTTGTAATCCTCACCTTTCACGTCCATGCTGCCTTGTGGTGGGTGACAGATGGCATAAGCCTCAGATGACAATGTGTCAAATGTGACAACGCTTGTCGACAGCCTTGGTGCGTCTACTTTGGAGGTGGCAATTCTTTCTCAAGGAATTGTCTTAATGAACTCACAGTGGACTACCCAGGGGACAGAACACAGGATTTCTAAGAGCAGCCCACGAAGCAATGAAACACTAGAAATAAACCAAACATCCATCAAGGAGTTAATTATTTTATATAGGTGTACCATTTACATAAACCATACACTGAAGAAACAGAAAGTTTAGAAAGCAGAACTATATTTGGCAAATATGTGACACATTAAAAGTGAGATAGAAACTATAAAAATTATATTTCATGCTAAGTCACCTTTAGGTACTAGGAACATGAAAAGCTGGCTTTTCCTCCTGCTTTGATTTTTATGCTTTCCAAATTTTGCAGATGAATATTTGATAAATAAAAACTTAACATTTTTAAATGATTAGAATTAGAGAAAATAACAATAACTTTAAAATTACCACCTGTGCCTCTCAGCAAATTCTCCTCTGGAATTAATGAAGAAAGCAGCTCTTCACTAATGAAAATTGGGGATAAAAGTATATACCAACAGAAATGCAAGGACATGAAAGAAAAATTAACATGGGAGGAAGGTTAAATTATACACACATGTGTGTATATGTATATACATATATATATATTGATTCAGAGATTATCAAGTCCTGTGTTTATTTAATGAAATGCTTTGATAATTAAATGTGTCATTAAGAAACTTAAAGAGATATGATCCTTGTATCCCTAACCTCTCCAAAACCTTTATCATAAAGGGGTGTTGAATTTTGTCAAATGTTTTTTCTGCATCTAATGAAATGACCATATGGTTTTTTCTTTCAGTTTACTTGTCCCTAATATAAATGTGACTGACAATTAAAAATAAAATAGAAAAACAAACATATAAGGTAGGTATGTGTGTGTGTTACTCATCTAATGACATATGTATAAAATACCTTCTATAAACAAGGCACTACACACATATGTAATGTATGCCAACAAATGCAAGCATACATAGAAAAGAAATTGGAACAAAACAGCAAAATATTAACAACAGTTGTTTATGGACAGTGGGATTAATGGAAATGTTCATTCCCTGTTGTATTTTCTAAGTCAGAATATTCTACAAGGATTATTACACACATACATACACACACACGCACACACACACACACACACACACACAGACTTGGAGATACTAATCTGAAAGGACTGAGTATTAAACAAGCGTCCCACCCAGAGGAAGGTACAAATGGTAGGAGGCCAGACCATCAGCACTGGCAGTGACAGGGAGAAAGGTCCCTCCTCCGAGCCCCACATCTAAGATCTCCCAGAACAGTAAGATAACCTGATAAAGCAGCCAAAAGCAACCTCTGAACACTGGGCAGGGATAATTTAGACAGATTTTAATATTTAAATCTAAATTATTTGTGTGCCTCCTACTTCACAAGAGGAGCAATGTCTACAGTGTGACCCTATGCCTGGTTCAGATGGTGAAAAGAACATACTATGTTTTATTTTCCTTCGATACTCATGAACATCATCAACAGAGGGAAGTCATTTAAATTTAGGCAACTACTTATCGCTAAAACATGTACCCAAAGGATGGATGTTAACATCCTCTACCATCATAGCATTAGCCTGTTGCTGCTAAGAAACACACTGCATGAGAAAGCAGTAATCATCAAACGAAACTGACTGAGTCATGACCGGTGGATTTCCTAGTTCTCCTGAAATACCAACCCATCCCAATGTGAGCCCACCTAGGAGCCTATAGCTCCTTGGCCCATTATGCTGCTCAGAGCTTGCGACTGATTCAGTATCTTGCAAGACGAGATGTTTTCATTTGTTTCACAGCGAAGACGACAAACCCTGATGATGTTCCGGTAACATTATCCAACTCCCCTGTTTTCACACAAGCATTTTCCTGCCTTACAATTATGTGCTTTACAAAAAAAAAATTATAGCAGCACTGGCACTAAAGCAAATATAGATAGC
The DNA here is from genome assembly GCF_903992535.2 of Arvicola amphibius. Taxonomy (NCBI): domain Eukaryota; kingdom Metazoa; phylum Chordata; class Mammalia; order Rodentia; family Cricetidae; genus Arvicola; species Arvicola amphibius. The sequence goes on from NC_052064.1 coordinate 19,426,348, forward strand.
TCATTCTCTGAAGCAGCTGGGTTCTTTAAAAGACGCTGTGTAATTTCTCAATTTAATCATATTTCCGATTGTCATACATTATCATTTCGCCCAAAGTAAATCATTTCTAAGACTTCCTATTATGATTACCTAAGAATGCAAAGAACCTCTTAACAATCATCACAAAAAAGAATACATGAAATCAGACAATAGAAACTTCCAATGAATTAGATATTTTAGTAGAGCAAGAGGGTTGCTCAGCAATATGGTGCCTGCAAGGGACACGGAATGCACGCTGGCTAGCCAGCACCACAGCCTGCGGACAGGTTCTCTCCCACCACCTGCTCCCTCTTCGTCTCCCACCATGTGGTTTCTCTAGTTCCCTCAAGACTTACATTAACTGAAACTAAACAGTGTGTTGACTTTGTAATTGTTTGAGGCAGGCAGAGTCACACAATGTAGCCCATACGAGCCTGAAATGTGGATCCCCCTGCCTCTGCCTCTGCAGTGTGGGGAGTACAGAGCTGTACCCGCTGAGTTTGTCTACTTTGAGTTTGAACACAAGCCACAAAGAAATCCAAGTCCTTGGATTTGTTCTTTCCCATCTTGCAAGCTGTTATCCTGCCTGACTATAAATGCTTGTCTAATGACTTAAAAGCAAAGGCAGACTCAATACCACTTCAGGCCTTAAAAGTTCATTCAAGAGTTTGGCATAGTGGCACACGCCTGTAATCTAGTACTTGGGAAACAAGGGCAAGAGAATCAGAGGAGTCTGAGGCCAATCCCAGATGCAGAGCAAGTTCCAGGCCAGCTTGGGCTACAAGAGTTCCAGGACAGCCTAGGCTACATGAGACTCTGTCTTATTACGGAAAAAAAAAAAATCAAGCAAGCAGAAGAATAATTCACGGATATCTGTTTGACCAACTCATTTCTCTTAATCATCTTGAAGAGAAAGAACCAACTATCACACACACTACTTCGGTGTGTCTTATTTTTTATGCAGTTCTTTGAACCATTTTGTAAACACAGAGCTGGTTTTACAGAACGTTAGATTTTTCAAGTCAGACATATAGATTTGCAAATCCTAAATTTCATTTTTCATTTCACTCAATGGCTATAATGAACTGTTCTAATTGTTATCCTTCTGGTAAATATTGTTTGATGTAGAAAATATCTTTAATTGTAGATTATCTGTTACTTCTTAATATACTTAGTCTATGCTAGGCACTGAACTATGCAGTTATAGCACAAATATGTGTGTGTATACAAGTATACATGTGAGCATATATGTATACATTTCCTTCCATTCATATGGTGTATGTATGTGAGAGAGAGAGACAGACAGATACACACACATAGAAACAGGGATAGGGAAGGAGGGGGTGGCAGGACTCGGCATATTACTGAGGCTGGATTCCTGGGCTTACATGCTCTCGACTCTGCCTACAGAGTAGCAAGGACTACTTCTTAATGCTGCTCCACACTGAACATTAGACCAATAACTCAACTCTACCTGTAAGACACAGACACTTAGAGATCTAAGTGATACAGCTAGAAAAGTTTTAACATAAACTTCCTAGCCTCGCTACACCCACTGTACAGGACTGTCTCACTTTACTGTGTACAGTAAAGATATCGCAGAAATGCACACCCAACCATTAACAGTTTAGATCAACAACACTATAAAATTAAGTCTGCAGGCACATTAATAATCTCACTCACTGGAGGTGGCTTTGTGGATGTAATTAAAAGTTTTGAAAGTCGAGTTTATACATATTTATAGCTGAAAGGTGTTAATATTTGTTGATATAGTCAACCCTAATCAAATATTTTATTCTAAAAAATTTAAATGGAATGAAACGCAGCCTTTACAATAGCACAAAATGGAGAAAATGAAAATACCCAAACATAAGTCTAAACAAGTATGGTTATGACAAGAACATAATTATCATCTTGCAAACAGTCATTAAATATAGCTGAGCATAGTTCATATGCATATTTCATTAGAAGTATACATGCTTACACATGAACAAAAGCATAAACAATGAACTACAGATTGTGCACATAGGTGATGAGTATTGTCAAACTCTATGGATCTGGCAGGTGGAAAAGTGAGTTCCTCCTCATATTTAGTCAGCAGGTCATACACACCACACCAGGGGCCAACATCCTACACCCCAGGTACAAAGTTGTATAAACTGAAGATGACACTCTGCAATATATATGGTCCACACCCTCTTGGGAAGGGGACTCTGATGTTATTGATTACAGCATCCTCTTGGGGAGGGGGCTCTGATGCTGTATGCTTAAAGCATCCTGTTGGTGTGGGGTGTTGATGCTGTATGGTTACAGCATCCTGTTGTTGGTTTAAATATGCATGGACAGCCTGTTTATGGCTGTTCTCCAGTTGTTCCTATGCTGGGCAGTCCTGGATGCTTGCGTTATTGTCATACCTAAGCCTCCACAGTCTTCCTTTATGCTGTCTATCCACTGATTTGGAGGCCTTCCTTTTCGCTTTATCCCATGCACTCCTCCAAGCAGTACTATCTTTGGGTATCTTCTGCCATTCATTCTCATAACATGGCCAAAGTATTTCAACCACCGTTGCCTTATCCTGTGGTTTACTTCCTTTTGTAGACGTAGATGCTTCTTAATGTCATCAATGCGCAGCCTATGTCTTCGTGTGACTCCTAGAATCCTCCTGACACATGCCATCTCAAGCACATTCAGCTGCTGCTCTGAGGAGCGTTTCCTTGTTCAGGTTTCAGAGTTACAAAGAAGGCAGCTCAAGACAAGTGTCTCAAATACTTGTAATTTTGTTGTTGTTATTTCTCTTGCTGACCAAACCTTTCCTAGCAACTAGAATGCAGCCCTTGCTATCCCTATCTGCCTCTTGACGTCTGAAATAGTTCTCTCCTTTGAACTGAGGTTTCCTCCCAGGGAGACAAAGCTGACTGTTTGCTTGAGGCCCTGATTCATTACAGTGTTGAAATCCTTGTGCGCCCTTCCCATGTGCTGTATCTCAGTCTTCTCGATGTTGACTTTCACACCAAGGTTTTCACTGACTTCCACCATTCTACTGACCATGGCAGACAGACAGCTCATTTGGACTTTCAGCAAGTGGCGCTGTATCATCGGCGAAATGCAAGTTATTGATTCGCACACCGCCTATCTGCACGCCTGTCTCCTCATCCTCCAGGGCTGTTGCTATTATTAATTCTAGGACTATATTAAAAAATGACGGTGAGGAAGGCGTCTCTGCAACACTCCTGACTGTCTTAAACTCATCACTTAGTTCTCCGCAGACTTTGACTGATGCAAAGGTATCTTTATAGGCATTTTCTAATAGCCTTATGATTTTCCTCTGGGTACCTGTAGAACCTCACTGTTTCCCAAAGTCCTTTTCTCCAAACGCTATCGAATGCCTTCCTGAAGTCGATGTAACAGACATATACGTCTTCTCCAAATTATTGCATTTTTCTGCCAGTTGCTCAACGTGAAGCTCTGAGCAACTGTGCTCCTGTTAGCTCTGAATCTGCACTGGGCCTCTGCTAGGGTTTCCCCTGTTCTGTCCTTGATGCTTTGCAGGACAATGGAGGAGAAGATCTTGCTGCTATGGCACAACAAGCTAATGCCCCTGTAAACTGAGCAGTCCAGCTTGTCCTTCTTCTTATGTACGGAAATTATGACTGAGTGTTTGCTTCCCTTCAGTGGGAATCGCTCCGTGTTTCCATATCTCTCCGACGAGTCTGAGAAGCGTCTCAGCCCCTGAGCCTATTGTAGCTGCTTCCATCTCCTCCACGGCCTTATCCACCCCTGGGGCCTTCCTGTGTTTCACGATAGCTTCCTCTACCTCACTCCTGTCAATACTTACTATTTCCTCATCGTCTCTGGTGGTCGAGTGGCTGTCAAAGCGTTTCTCATTGTGGTCTATATTGACAGCATTGGGGTTATTGTATAGGGTGTCAAAGTCTTGTCTCCATCTTTGCTTTACTTCCCGTGGTTCTGTTAATAAATGACCTTGCCCATCTTTAATCGCCTGAATCTGAGGAGCAACACATTTTTCCCTACTGAAGGTGAACAGAAGGCTGAGTGAGAGTCCTGAAGGGCAGAGAGAGCAAAGCAGGCCATGAAGAGTTCCCACGAAGCAGAGAGGTGTGAAAGCCAAGGGGGTAGATGCTCCCAACGGGACTGGGAGGTCAGTCCTGTCAAATGTGCCAGGACAAGACAGACTGAGACTAGAGAAGCAGCTGTTGCACTAGGCCCTGGTGTCACCGTGACAGGACAGAAGATGGTTTCTAGGAGGAATGAGCTCGCAGGTCAGCCTAAGAGGCCAACAGCGAAAAGTACATGCCAGTAAAAAGCAGGAGCCGTCCAGATGGGAGAGCTTTGCAAGCGCAAAGGAAGTGATTGACAGGGATGCAGGAAGGCAAAGAACTGTCAACAGAGCAGGACAAGAGAAAGAACATTCCAGATGGGAAATTCAGGTTCAGTCACATTGATGTACAGGGTTTTGTCTTGCTTTGTTTTGTTTAAAAAAAAACAGTTGATATTTCAAAATTTATAAAGAGTAAAGCACGCAGAGGACCAATAATAGATACCTGGGAACATGATTAGGAGGTTTGGATATGAGTAGAAAAAAATAATAAGGAAAGGAATAAATAAAAGGAGCAGCCATAGGAAAAGGGGGAGCAGTGGTGGACATATGTTTCACGAAGTAGACAGTTATGCTGTTACTTTATGGAACTGAACAAACACAGCTTGTTTCAATAGCAAAAAGACGTGTCCTAGTTAGCTTTAATTGTCAACTACACAGTCCACTCTAGAGTCACCCAAGACAAAAGCCCTGACAAGGAACTTCTGGATCAGATGGGATTGTGAGCAAGTCTGTAGGGTACAGTAAGAGTCTTGAGCATAAGTTGATGCATAAGGACCAAGAATGTGTAAGAATGCTAGCCAAACAGAATGTGTAAGAATGCTAGCCAAACATGACCCCGGAAGAAGGGGGCCAAAGAAGGGGTACTCCTCCATGATTTCTCCTTCTGTTTCTGCTCTGTCTTCCCTCCATAGTGACTGCTGACCTGGAAGTATAAGCCCATGAAGTCTTTCTTCCCTTAAGTTGTTCTGGCCACAACAACAAAAAAGTAAACCAGGAAAAGAAAAATCCTTTATCCAACATTGAGTAGACACTGAAGCCAAAGAGGGGAAAACCTGAAGGCAGAGAAGCTGATAGAACCAAGGATGAGTGTCAGTTCTGACACAAGGAAGCATGGGGTGAACAGAAAAATAAATCCTGTGATGAGGGCAGAGCTACACATGGGAAGTCCTAGAAACAGTAATTGTCTGAGG